>NC_068400.1:22273333-22525833 GCF_023724105.1 Carassius gibelio
AGCATGTAAGTCTATCGAGTATGCCATGAAGAAATGTCCTAATGGGATGTATTCTGAGATCAAGTATGATGGTGAGCGTGTGCAGGTCCACAAGAACGGCAGTCACTTCAGTTACTTCAGTCGAAGTCTCAAACCAGTTCTCCCACACAAGGTCAGGACCTCTAGTCTGGGAGCTCTTAAAATCAAATGTGATGGATGTTTGTATACATGTTTAAAACCATTCAAATCCGTTTGAAAGAGTTTGCTTTTCTCCCACAGGTTGCCCATTTTAAAGATTTCATACCACTAGCATTTCCTGGTGGCCATAGTATGATCCTTGATGCTGAAGTTCTTCTTATTGATACAAAGACTAGCAAACCACTGCCTTTTGGGACTCTTGGGGTACACAAGGTAAACCAGAAAGCAACGTGTTTTGGTGTTCTCTAAAGCATTAGTTAAACCTAAAATGGCATTTTCCTATTTCTTTTCTCATGTAACTTGACTTTCAGTGGTCTGAATGGACACTGTATAAAAAAAATAAAAATAAAAGGAAAAGAAAAAAAGGCATCATAAAATGTATCCACGTAAACTCGTGCACTACTCCAGTCTCTTATGCTCACCCAGGCTGGATGTATTTGAGTATAAATCAAGTAAAACACTAATATTGTCAAATATTATTACTTCTTATATATATATATATATATATATATATATATATATATATATATATTTAAATCTAACAAACATTATCAATATTTAATTTTATATCAATACATTTGTTCAGGAATAGAGCGTTCGAAGTGTCTGGTCCTACTCTCTGGAACAACTTACTATCTCACATTAGAATGGCCTCCACTTTACCTGTTTTTAAATCTTGTCTAAAAACTAATTTTTTCACTTTGCCGTTTTATAATTGATTTAGCTATAGTCATGTTATGTGTATTTGACATTATGCTAATAATTTTTTACTTATTGTATTTGTGCTATTGACTGTATACAGCACTTTGGCCGGCTTTTAGCTGTTTTTAAATGTGCTTTATAAATAAACTTGAACTGGTACTTTTGATAAGTTAAATGTATGCTTGCTGAATAAAAGTATTCATTTCTGTTTATAGAAAGCCGCTTTCCAGGATGCTCAAGTGGGTCTGTTTGTGTTCGACTGCATTTATTTCAATGGTGTCAGTCTCATGGACAAGTGAGTCAAGCTAAAGGAATGCATTTTGCATTTATCTGCAAGATATTGCAGGTTTTAGAAAAAGGTTTTCATGGTAAGCCTCGAAAGATGTTGATGTGGTGATGTTTTTCAGGCCTCTCTGTGAGAGAAGAAAGCTTCTCCATGACAATATGGTGGAAGTTCCTAACAGGATTCTCTTCTCAGAAATGAAGCATGTCACGGTTTGTTTTTCTTTCTCTACTCATCATGCATGTGTTCTCGAGGTTCAAGAATGCTTACAAATGTGTAGGCAGGTTATTAGAAGACTTCAGGGTGGATGATTTTATTAAGCTAATCACATTGTGTCCCAACAGAGAGCTGCTGATCTGGCAGAAATGATCACACGTGTCATCAGAGAAGGACTTGAGGGTTTGGTTCTGAAGGATATCAAGGTATAGCCTGAGTATGATCTGACTGTGATGATGATAAACTGGCCAGCCAATAATATGTGCACTACTGGTTACATGAGTCACTGCTGTTACATAAACCTATAATTTGGTGGCATTCTTAAGCAGTTTTCCTAAGCAACAGTGAATAGCAGAGAAATAAACTGGAACCCACTCTTTTTATACACACTGGTCGGAACACACAAGTTGCATAAAAACTTTGACCTAATTTGTAAAAATATTAAGTAGTACAATACACCTATGTTAATGGCTGCCAAAAACAGAAGCATTCTGACAGCTTACGGCTTTCAAAATGAAAAAGTGCAGTGCATTTATGTTTGTTCGGGTGCCTTCATGGTTTGGTTGCTGTTTCAGGGGAATTATGAACCAGGAAAACGTCACTGGTTGAAGGTGAAAAAGGACTATCTGAATGAAGGAGCAATGGCGGACACCGCTGACCTTGTGGTGCTTGGTGCTTTCTATGGCAAAGGCTCAAATGGTCAGAATCGGCAGTCCAATCCAAATGGTTTTACACAATAACTGAACTTCAGAGTTGCTAGAAAGAAATATTATCTGTTTCTTTGTGCCAGGTGGAATTATGTCCAGTTTCCTTATGGGATGCTATGACCCAGAATCAAAGAAGTGGTGCACTGTGACCAAGTGTTCAGGAGGCTATGACGATGCCACCTTAGCCAGACTGCAGAAGGAGTTGGACGTCATCAAAATTGGCAAGGTAAATCTCATGATTTAATCCATGTGCCTCCATTTCCGTATCAGATTTATGAAAGATTTAGCTCATACATTTCCTATCTATCTTGCTTCCACAGGATCCAAGCAAGATCCCAGGATGGTTGAAGATCGTCAAGAACTATTACCCAGATTTCATTATCCGAAATCCAGAAGTAAGACTCTTCCTAATACGACCGAAGGGATGTTTAATGTTTATGTGCTTGTAATGTGAAATGAGCTTTGATGAGACTGTTAAAAGCCTGGTTACAGTTGAGTATGTGATCGCAAAATGGCAATGAAGGAACTTTATTGGCTTGTTATCTCTTTAACTCAGAAGAATGTGTTAAATAGACTGTACAACAATTAAAGTTTTAAGATGTTTGTACTGAATTGAAACTGTAGTAGTTTGTGTTGTGTATTGGACTATCAGGAATAATATCTTGTATGTCAATGTTTTCAGAAAGCACCAGTGTGGGAAATAACAGGAGCTGAGTTTTCCAAATCAGAAATGCACACTGCAGATGGCATATCCATCCGCTTCCCACGATGCACTCGAATGCGAGACGACAAAGACTGGAAGACCGCCACTAACCTTCAGCAGCTCAAGGTACCCTTTATTGGAAAATATTTGCATATTCGAATGCATTTTACATAGAGATGCAACCAGGAACTGTAGGATATGCCATCAAGCATCTGAAAGATAATGTTGCACAGGGTTTCTCACAGACTTGCACTCTATTTGTGGTAGCATATATATGAAAATTCATTGTTTTGCCAGGAAGTGCTTTTAGAGTGGGAGAGATTGGTAATGGCTGTACACAAAGCAGCACTTCGCTCCCAAACGCTACTTTATCAGACATTACATGCAAGAAGAAATGACAATGACACCCAAAATGTTCTGAAGACAGATGGTTTCCTTCTAAAATAGTGATATTAAAACACCTATTATAAAAATTTAACATTAACATTTTTGATTTTGAAATGTGCAGTGTTCACGTGTATTCAAGTCAAAGCCTTTTGGAAAATCTATTTTTGCTTATCAGTTTTGATATTGAAGAGGCCCGTCACAAATAAATCAATGTATGGGAAACCCTGGTTACATGTATTTTCATAGAATGTTCAAAATCAAAATCAAATAAGTGGACATGAACTAAAAAAATGTATGCCAATGATGTATGCCAAACTTCTCCATTCATTTAGTCTGCTTAAACTCCACCCATCTACAACTGACTACAAGCTCGCAATGCCAAAATATCAAAATCCAGTCCACATTTGATGGGTACAACCCATCCCCATCCATTTTTTTTTTGTCACACTTGGATATAAGTTACTAATATATGAAGGAATTGCGACTTTTAAATAAATTCTTTCTTATATATATATATATATATATATATATATATATATATATATATATATATATATATATAAACAATTTTTTCCCCCTGCAAACTATTAGGCTGGTGTGTAAATCAAATATTGGAATGTTTTTTTTTTTTTTTTTTACTAATATCATTTATTTATTTATTTATTTTTTTGCAGGAGCTATATCGTATTTCAAAGGAGAACTGTGATTTTGAGGTGACCGCTGGTCCATCCAAAACTAGCCAAAATGACAAGAGCTCCTCCTCAGGAGGTGAGAGTGGAGGAAGCTCTCTCTCTGCATCTCATGGAGCTTCTACAGCTAACAAGACCAGTAAGTGTTCACCATGAACAGATCCTGTTTGGTCTGCAATTGTCAAGTGTGACATCTGCATCTTAAGTCATTCTACATTCTATAATTGTTCCAACTGTTCAGAAAACGGTCATACTCCCAAAGCAAAGGCAGTGAAAACAGAAGCATCTTCTCCAGCAGTTAAGAGAAAACTACCCGCAGAGAAACAAGATGCCAAGAAGGTTTGTTATCTGACGAACCCATATATGCTAAACAGTACTATTCAAAAGTTTAAGATGTTTTTTTTTTAAGTATCTTATAATCGCCAAGGCTGCATTTATTTGATCAAAATGCAGTAAAACTCTAATCTTGTCAGATATTATTACAATTTATTTAAATTAACAGTTTTAATATATTTTAAAATGTAATTTATTCCTATGATGGTAAAGTTGATTTTCAGCAGCCATTACTCCAGGCTTCAGTGTCACATGATCCTTCAGAAATCATTCTGTCATTCTGATTTGGTGCTCAAGAAACATTTACTATTATTATCAACTTTGAAAACGGTTATGCTGCTTGCTTACTGGCCTAAACTTAACTTAAGTTACCCCAAACTTTGAAAGGGCAGCATATTTTCTTTGAACACCGGTTTAGTCTGTCATGCCATGTCATGGTTCATTTATCCGTTTTTAGATCATCTCTCCACTCAAACCCTGTGATCTTGTTCTATTTCAGATAAAAACAGAACCTGTTCACAGCAATGGACAAAGCAAGCTGAAGACAGTTCAAACAACAGACCCAAAAAATGAAAAGGTTTTTTTTGTTTGGTTTTTATACTCCCTTTGGTTTCTTTTTGTACTTAGGGCACCTATTATGCCCCTTTTTACAAGATGTAAATTTAAGTCTCAGGTGTTCCCAGAATGTGTATGTGTGAAGTTACAGCTCAAAATAATCTACAATCACTTAATATATAATTTTGAAAAAGGCTATTTTGAGTGGAGGCAGAAACCAGCTGTCTCTTTGAATGCAAATGAGCTGCTGCTCCCTGCCCCCTTTTCCTTAATAGAGCTGTGCCTTTACAACTCATACCTCAGATACATTGTTAAAAAAACATGTTTTTATCAAATCCTATAATACTGAAATGGTGTTTTAAAGCCATATCAGTTTAAACTTTAGACTGAGAACTGAGTATACGATTTTCTGGGCGCACACATCCAAAGCATGCGCACAGAAAGCTGTCGTCACACGGCAGTTCTCTTTCATGTCTTATTGCACTGAAACTGTCAAATACACACAAGTTTGTTAAAGGGATCATCGGATGCAAAATTCACTTAAAAGCACACGTTACAAAACTGTCGGCTATGTCTGTGACTGTAAACAGCTAGGATAGAAATAGCATGTTTATATTAGATCTGTGTAATGTTAGTGTGTTGAAAACCTGTGACTTAACTTTTATCCAAAGATCTTCTGTATTTTATATAACTGTTTTTACCTATGCAGTGAAAGTTAGTGGCCAAACATCACTGGACCCCACTGACTTAATAGTTTATAAAAAAAAAAAAACCTTTTTACAAGCTAAAGGGTGTAATTTTGCCGTTACAATACTTCATCACCACTAAAGCCCTTGTCTTCTTCTTGCAGACACTACTGGACATTTTCACAGGCGTGAAGCTCTACCTCCCAGAGTCAATGCAGGACTTTGAGAAGCTTCGGCGCTACTTCCTAGCGTACGATGGAGATTTGGTGCCAGAGTATGACTCTGCTTCAGCCACACATACACTGGGAGAGCCAGAGGACGACTGTTCAGCCCAGAGGGTCACCTCCAACTGGATCTGGGAATGCATCCGAAAGAGGAGGGTGGTTCCTCCCTGCTGAATGAGGTAGAGACTGTTGGAAGGACGCTACCACAAAGCTCAGGCATTTTGTCCTATAATGACATTGTTCATTAGAGAACCGCAAACCAGCTTCATCAGACCCACAGCTCCAGCAATAACGACCTGAATGAAGTTTTTCTAACTGGTGTCTCAATTTAATATTTTTGTTAGCTTTACCACATTGTGGTATTACACACATTGTACTAGAAAGCTGTCCGTTTTCAATTTTGTTGGTTTTGACATTATTTCTCATTATGAATTCCTATATTTATCATTTTTAAACCTTGGTGTCACTGGCCAATGCTGCCACTCATATTATAAGCTTATTCTTCAGAGGTCGATAACTAATGATTTTGATGACTTCATGATGAGGTGTCATTTATCTGTTTTGAAAGGGATGTTTGTATGGAGTATGCTCTTGGGCACAGGATGAGTAATCAACAATACAATAGTAACAGCCATAAGGCATGATTGTGGAATGAATAATTGTGTAGAGTAAATTGGGTAAGAGCCCTCTAGCTTAGTAATGGTAGTTGTGTAGAATTTCAACATTCTAATTAAAACAAGCCTTTTATGCACAAAGAAATTGATTTGTACCTGAAGTGTGAGCACACAACAGGGAACAGCAGTTCTGTTCTCCAACATGAGTGATTGTATGAGTGTCTTTTTATGAGTCTCTTGTCTAATCAGTTATTTTTGGAGTTATACTGACACACAGAGGTGAGTTGCAGAATTAATGCAAAAATGGATTTAGTTTTTCCATTGAAAATGGTCACTAATGTGCAGTTTTACTGGTGGTACTGAGGACAATGAATCTGTTTTTTTTCCTCAATTTCATTTAATATATAAGATGCCAACATTATGCAAATGTTTTTTTTAGAAAAAAAAAAGAATGCAAGGTCATTTTGACTTGATTAAACAGTACATATACAAAAAAATTCATTCAAAGAAATAACATGTCTTAACACTTCTCAAAGACCACAACAGAAATTGTTTGTAGAAATATTATACATATTTACACTGACTCTAAATAGACCTCCTACATAGTCTGTTTGAAATCAAATAAGACCAGCCATTTGTGTGGTCACTGAAAACAGTGGATTTTTGTTTTTGTCAAGGTTTACTTCTTTCCTCTAGTTTCCTCTTGCCTGAAATGGAGGTTCTCTTCTCTTCAGACCAGTGACAAAGATCAAACTCCTCCACCAGATGACAAGCCTGAAGAGAATTTAAAAGCAACAACAACAGTAAATAGAAGTTATGTCCCATGTGTACCCCTCTAAGTAAAAGCCTTTTCTGGGATATTCTTGAAAAACAGGATCATTTGCTCAAAAGGCACCTGTCGTGATGATTTGGTCAGAGTTGCGGTTCGTAAGGATGAAGTCTCTGCATCCTCCACTCTCTGCAGGAGCACACGTGTGCGTGGCACATGACTCCATGACTGGCCCAGTCCAGCCTTCAAATGCCCATTCCCATCTCTGGTCACATGGTTTGTCACCTACAGTGTAAGATTTCATAGAAACAGAACTTATTCCAAAAGACATTTCAATATTCAGTCACACACTTGATGCAAATTAAATTAAAGTTATGATGGATCAGGGTTGGCAGGTTTTCCCGACAAAACCCGCCCAATTGCTACTCAAAATTAGCCCAATCACATTTCAAGGGGGTCCCCCAGTAAAAACACATTATGGTAGGGTAAAATACACATTTTTGGTGGGTTTCCCTTGGTGAAATTAGCATTTTAGGGGTTAAATATCATATTATTGTGGTTGCTTAAACCTGCAGACATGAAAAGCAACCCGTGCAACAGTGTTAAAATAGCCCAAATCTGCAGGAAGACCATGGACTTGGCCACACTGCGGCAGATCTTGTGACTTCGATCCAAGTCAAATAAATTATTGGGGGGGGGGGGACAAATCAGTTGTTGAGTGGATGAAATGCATTGGGTGAATGTGAACTTGCAGATAATTCTAAGAAAGTGGCGATATTTAGGCAGACTAAATGACCGGAGAAGTCTTTTTCCAATATTGCAACAAAATAAGAATATCTTTATGGATGTATTTTTCATTATGATCTAACTTGCACTTAAATTCATAAGGTGAATTTTCATTTTATCATCATTCACAAAAAGCAATTCCATATTATATTTTGAACAAAACGGGCAGTATTTATTCACATTAGAGTTTTCCAGGCTTGTACACACAATTCAGAAATTCAGTAGTAATTCCACTTTTGTTTGTAACAGGAAACAGAAAGGGGTTTACCAGCACAGCAATGTTGAAGTCTTTGGCGATCATCTTCAGCTCCCCAGCAACTTGCATCAGCAAAGACATACCTGATGCATAAGATGCTAATTAGAACAGAACATTATGATGAGTATAATGCGATATTGTAAACAAATACCCTCATTCTGTTTCCCTCCGAGCATGGATGAGAGCACAGCAGAGACCGAATCCACCACCAGCGCTTTGACTGAACCACCTCCGATAGACGCCTAGGGAACATTCAAGAGTTCTGCTACAAACAACCTCTTACATCAACAGACTTTTAAAAAAAGAACAACACTTACCTTCTGAAGATCATTTGATCTCAGATGTTGAAGACATGCGAGCAAAGAGAAGACATCGAATACTCTGAACACCTTGATTTTCTGAAGTGCCTCCATCTACGTATTGAAAAGGAAAAACGTAACCTCTGTAGCACAGTGTGATATAATACTGTTTAAAAGAATCAGCTTTATGACACAATTGCTGTTTGTTTGGAATAGTTGCACTACTAATTACTAAATTATAATTTATTCACCTGCTCCTCCATATTGGGGGTCTTGGTTTGTAGCATCTGAAGCAGTCGGTTCGCACACATACCACTCTTTGTGTCGATGTAAAACACTGTCTGCTTCAGCTGGTGGGATATATTCACTGCAACACTAAAACACACCTACAAAGTGATCGAGACACACACAGAGCGTTATTGAACACTCACCTATTTGCCCACCCAACCTTTACAGGTAATAAATCCAAGCTCGAGTTTGACATTGTAGAGCAGGATCAAGAAACTGAGAAGAGTTTCCAGGACAAAAGATCACCTGTGTTTTCCCGCACCCTGGACTTCCTGTCAGCTCAGTTATTTCCCCCGTGTAGAGCCCAGAATCCAACAGCTTATCCAAACTGAAGACAAAACGGCACAGTTTTGCTCAGAGCTTCAATACAAAATACATAAACCTGATACCATTCAAAAGTTTGAGGTTGGTGAGACTATTTTTTTTTTTTCAAAGAAGTCTATTATGTTCACCAAAGCTGTATTTGTTGATCAAAAATACACTTAAAAAATATATTTAATTTGATTATATTTTCAAGTGTAATTTATTCAGCAGCCAATGATCATGATCCTTCAGAAATTAGTCTAATACATTGAAGAAATACTTCTTATTTTTATGTTGTAAACAATTATTTTGCTTAACATTTTTTGTGGAAATTGTGATTATTTCATTTGTTTATGAATACAAAAAACAGCATTTATTTAAAATAGAAACATAAATGTATCTACGGTCACTTTTAATTTTGAAATGCATCCTTATAAATATTAATTTCTTAAAAAAAAAAAAAAAAAAAAAATGACCCCAAACTTTTCAATTACAACCATATTATACTATGAATCCTCCACATATATGTTCGGGACCTGGGATTGCCAGTGGACAAGATTGCTGTGGCGCTCAAGAGTTCCTCATAGAGATCAGCTCCAGAGACGTGAAAAGCTGTGTATTGAGCCAAGAGCACTCGTCGAACAGCTACTAGAGCCTGCAAGATAACATAGACAGCATTTAGTGTGCTAACTTTGTTTAGCTTAGTTACCCAGTCTCTGTGATGGTTAGTGGTAAATAAAGGTGAGGAGGCCTGCTTGAATATGCGTTAGCTGAAGTAAGAAATCTGGCACACTAAAAATCAAGTCGTTCCACATACCTTGTAAGACAATGAACACTTTTGTGCAAGTTCTTCTGGGTTACATGAGACAAAGTCTTCAACTGAAAGAATTAAACATGTATTATTACAAGGCCTCAGGCAGTCATAGAGTAAAGAATACTTTATTCATTCCCATAAGAGACAATAGTGCTTGATCAGCAACAGTACTTCAGTGAACAGTCCTCTGATTTTTTATTCATGTAGTTTCAAACTGAGCTGTTTTTTTTTTTTTTTTTTTTTGTTGGAGCTCACTCAGCTCTTTTTTTATACAACAGTTAATTGTCAAACTCAACTCAAATATTTTTTTGTGAAGAACAGACCAAAATTATTTCATTATTCAAGTATTTTTTTCCCCCCACCACAAAGGCAGTCGAGGCCAGAATAACATTGGTTGTTTGACAGGTTTCTGACATGAATTTCATTATCAAAGCCATCTTATGGCTCACAACTCATATTATGAATATATCTCATATTTCACATGGAATTCTTTAATGGTGCTTGTATGGGTTTCTTTAGTCAGTTATAAGACAGCATAAAATGTTATATCTATTTTTATTCTATTTTATATTTCTATTTGTGTTATCGATCATACTGTGAATGATTAATCTGCATATTTTTCAACCTTTATCAAAAGGTTAAACTGAATCTTTTGGTAAAAACAACAGGCTTCTCTCTAGTTATGTATTATAGACTTCTCCAGTCATTTAGACCACTTGATGATTATAGTTATAAGGATACATGAATGAGAAGGGAAAAAACATGTGCCTGGAGAAATCATTTAGCACTGCAAAATTCCATTCAAAAAAAGAATTGCCCATTTTTTATTTCATGGTGATTTTAAAGACTGACAGATTTGATCACCATGATCTGTGGTTGTATGAATGAACAGCTATGTGAAGAAAAAAAAATGTTATTTTGCATTTAATGTGGTAAAAAATTGTTTAGGCTTTTAGGAACAATTTAGGATGAGTAAATAACTACAGAAGCATAGAATACACCATATACAGATATATAATTTCCACACAATAAAAAAGAACCCAAGTTAATTACACAGTAAATAAATCGAACATTACAGTTAGAATTATTAGATTCTTTTAAACATTTTTTATAAGATAATACTCTGGTAGATGGTTTTATAATCTCCTACTATATAGTAACGTTACTACTTGTTAGTGCAGTAAAGATGAAATGAACTGAAGCTAGTTACATGTTGCTATTTGATGATCATTGTCAACACCTGTTTTGATATCCTCTGACTGTAAGGCCTTAATGAATTCCTCGTTTATTCCAGGGCAGATCCCTTCTCTCAAGATCACCATGACTCCCTAGACAGAGTTTAAGAACACAATCGACAGCAATGCTAATAAAAAGGAGATAACAAAGACGCTACGTTAAACAGCTTAGCAACAAAATGCTCGATCTTCTCACCAAATGGCTAGAAAACCCATCAACATAAACATATGTCCTTCACATCAGGGTTCTTCTGGGTGTCTTTACATATTATGAGACATCTTCATGACTTCATATTGCTGCCCGCCACATTTCAACACCAGTAAGCGAGCAGCGCAATTGACAGGAGAACCCTCCAATCACAGCCTCCTTCGTATTGCTAAAGCCAATGACAGGCTTTCTTTTTGTGCTAAGCCCCGCCTCGCGTGATCGTGGATTGCGTAGAGAAGTGAAAGTAACGCGATTGGTTCTGCTGGTTCCTAAACACAAATAGGAGACATCTGCAGTCAGTTTGTTTCCGTCAACCAGCAGCTCGCTATAGACGCAAAGACAAAACAAAACCGTGTTTTGAGAATAAAGTGCAGGTGCAAATAATGGGAAGGAGTGTTGTACACTCATATACCGCTGTTAGCTGTGTGTTTGTCGCTCAGGCCCGTTAGCCTCGAGTCTGTTAGCTTTAGCCGCCTGCAGCTGTCGTACGCACGCACGCACTCGCGGGGGCAAAATGGTGAGTTTGAGATTTCCAGCTTGTTTTACGTTAATCGCTTAACAGGTCGTATTTGTGTAGTTGGGAATGATTGCGTAACTACCTAGCCGCATAGCTGCTTGCGTTGCATGTTGCCAGATTGAGCTGTTTTTGTGGGAACAGTAATGATACGTGACGTTCAGATCAGAGCGCGTAGCTAACACAGGCAGCTAGATCTGTGTGTCAAAACATAGTATGTATGTACTGCATTTACAGGCGTCACAGACAGTGATGCCCCAAAAATGCTTTTATTTCGCTCACTGGAGTTTTGACTCGCAGCCGTCGTGTAGATGTGACCGCTGGATATGTGCTGCACACTGAGAGATTCAGGCCGTCATGAAACATAACCGAGTATAACGTTACCTGCCCGTGTTCTGTCAATTTGTCCTATGCTGTCAGATTTTGCTACTTCACATTAAAACAGTGGGTAGTACAATTCAACAACTAAAAATGCTACTGTAAAGTTATGGCTTATTAATATATACACCTACCAAATCCCTAAACCTACTCTTAAAGCAATGCAAAAAGAGTAATTCTGTGCTATTTTCGCAGTTGTAGCTAAAAGGGATACAGCTACAGGAAACAACAATAAATATTTTTTTCTATCTATTAGATTGTGTTTTTATTAAAGTCTACACCTAATCAAACCCTAAACATATCCTTACAGTAATGCAGATACATTAAATATTGTTCAGGATGAGAAAAAGGACGAAATATTGATGTGCGCATGCGCAGTAAACCCTGGTTGGAAAATCTGACATGTAGGATAAAATGTCAGGACACCTGTTAGACCCATGACTGTAAAATTATGGAAGCTAGTCCTAATGAGTTTAACAGTTATGATCTCTATTTCTTCTTAATGATTCTGTTTTTTAAACGTTTCCTTTTCAACTTATGAGTAAGACATTTTTGTACAAATAGTCTGTTGCCAGTTCTTAAGGCCATTTCTGGATTCAACAGATCAAGTATAGGAAATATCAAATCAGAAATACGATTTATGAATTAAAAATTTTTAAATGTCTGTTTACACAGACTATTTATTGGCTTTTTTTACACACTTTGTGATAATAAATACAATGTGCGTGGAGAAATAATTTAACACTTTAAGATTCCATAAAATAAAAGTTATGAATCTTGATTTTGTGGTGAGTATATAATTATATAAATATAATTTTACAGTATCAAGAGGAGTAATGGATTTTTTTTCAGTGAAAATCTCTGGAAGCAGCTGTCCCCGGAAAAATTCAAAATGCATGAAAAAAATAATAAAATAAATAAGGTGGATAGTGCAGCAACTAAGTTCCAGAAGTAAAAACCCAAATTCATTCAGCTGTGATATTGTGAGCTACAGGGTTGTTAATATGATTCTATTGAAACCATCAGTCCGCATTATTTGAACTTGTTTTAAAAAAATCATATTCAACATAAGAATTCCTCTTGAAAAACAACATTATCCATGATTTTGCAGAGAAATTTCCACCATCAGAGAATCACGATTAGCAAGTGGCATAATGCACAAACAAGTAGGACTGGGCGATATATCGAATATAAGCGATAATATCGGAATAATTTTGACGACGATGTAAAATTTGAAAATATCGGGAATATAGAATATTTCAAATTCAAGCATACTTTCCCAAACGAACGTGCCGAACATCCAAAAAAGGAACCTGTAACTGCGGGGCTCTACACGCCTCTACTACGAGAGCGTTAATGAGAGCAGTTGCCAGATAACAAGAGTTTAAATACCAGAATCAGAGCTTCGCTGTTACAATGATACATTTTCTGACCAGTGTTTGATTATCTGCTCACTCCCCATTGCAGAAGCGCCATCGACGATGATCTGAAAACACTAACAAGCTGGAGTTTAGCGATCTAAATGAAAGCATCGTTCAGCCAGTCTGTGTTCTATCATGAGATCTTGACTGTATTGTTTGCGATTGTGTTCGCTGAATAAATGCACTTACACGATCACTGATGTTTGAATAGAGAAACAGAGACAGTCTGTCTGGAATTATTATTATTAAGGATTTTCACTGCTATATTTACCAGTTTTCCTAAGACAGACAGAGTGCAAAAGTTTTTGATATTCATTTATATATATTTATTGGGGAAGACGTGGCCTAATGGTTAGAGGGTTGGACTCCCAATCGAAGGGTTGTGGGTTCTAGTCTTGGGCCAGACGGAATTGTGGGTGGGGGGATTGCATATACAGTTCTCTCTCCACCTTCAATACCACGACTTAGGTGCCCTTGAGCAAGGCATTGAACCCCCAACTGCTCCCCAGGCGCCGCAGCATAAATGGCTGCCCACTGCTCCGGGTGTGTGCTCACAGTGTGTGTGTGTGTGTGTGTTCACTGCTCTGTGTGTGTGCATTTCGGATGGGTTAAATGCAGAGCACAAATTCTGAGTATGGGTCACCATACTTGGCTGAATGTCACTTCACTTTATATATAACAAATAGATATGTGCTTCAGCAACTAGCTCCCCATTTAAGAGGGTTTTTAGTGTCAGTAGGAACATTGTTTCATGCCACAGAGTTTCTCTTAAAACCACAGACAGTTGACAGACTTGTGTTCTTAGCTTAAAAACTTCTGAATTGCATGCACTAAAAAGTTGACAGTGTACTATCTGTACTTGTTTTGCACTACTTCAGTTACATACAGGCCTATATGTGTTCATTTAATAAAAAGCGTAATAAAAAAAAAGTGATCACTTGGTTAAATTAGCTTAAATAATCTTTTTTTTTTATGGGCAAAAGAAAATCATGTTTTTTTATTATTATTTAAATGCAAATGAAAACATTGCGATATATATTGAATATCGTAAAAAATATGTACAATAAAGATTTGTTTTGGTATGTGTGTGGGGTGTGTTGTTTCTGCTTGCATGTTCTCTGCATTATTGAATTAGTCCTCTAATTATTCTTAAGCTGCAATAATATTTGATTTTGTTATATGTAATCCTTGTTAATATTGATATTGTGCGAAAGTCAGAAGCAAGACTTCGAATCCAGATCTGCTATTGACTGGTATTTAGGTGCACACAGATGTCTTGATGACTCCAAAGCAAGTTGTGAAACTTCACAGTTCAGCTCTTGTCATACATAGAAGTGAAGAGAGAACAAATAATGAACTAATAAGACCCAAATATTGACTTGAAGCCATATGTTAGTGTTTAGCAAACCTTTGTGCCTTACAGGTAAGATTAAGAACACAAACCGGTTCTTATTCAGAAGATGTCAGACGTTAATTAGAATTTACTGGCGTGTGATTCAGTGTTTGTGAATTCAGTTCCAGTGTTGATGCGGGGGAAAGTTTGCCTAAGCTTGAGGGACTTCTTTTCTCTCTCGTTGCAGGTTTTGTTGTTGAATCCACTGGACAATCTTAAGATCTACATAAGTAACCGTCCACCGCTGGTCATTTTTATGGTCAGCGTCAGCGCTGTGGCTATCGCTTTCCTCACTATAGGATACTTCTTTAAGATCAAGGAAATCAAATCACCTGAAATGACTGAGGTAGGAAAAGCCTTGGTTTAGCTCAAATGTTTAAGCTGTGAATACTTGAGAATGTAATGGTTAATGATAAGTAAACAGGTGTTATTTTAGTTTTATTTTATACTATTCAATTTTTTATTGATATTTTAAATTACTTTTGTATATTTTCAATCATATATTATATGATTGTATATTGTATATTTTAATCATAGTTACAATTTTAGTAATGTAATTTGTGTAAGTTTTTTTTTATATAGCTTTAATTTATTTTCATTTTAAGTTTTAGTCATTATATTTTTATTAATTTTATATATTTATTAATTTATTTCTATATTTATTTGTCATTTATCTGCTATATTTATATTTTTTTTATTTATTTATTTATATTTATTTTAGAGTTTAATAAAATCTCCCTCTCCCTCTCTCTCTCTATTTAAATTGAGTTACCATAAATGATTTATACTATTAGAAGTTTGCAGTTCCTTGATGGATGGAATGTATACAGCTATATCATTTAGTGGGGAAATAATATTGAAACAATATTACATATAAATAGAATATTTAATTAAAATTATTTTTCATCTAATATTAGGTTATACTTTATTTCAACATTATTTAAATTATGACAAACTGTTTTTAATAGTTTCAATTAATAATTACACTATTGTAGACATACAGGTATGAAAATCATGTTCGTCTGGGCATTATTATTGATCAAGAAATCAACTTAGGAGATAAACTTTGGAATTAATCAATTTTGTAAAATTTTTCTTCTCTCTCTCTAGGATTGGAACACCTTTCTTCTCCGATTCAATGAGCTTGACTTCTGCATCTCAGAAAACGAGACCCTCAAGCACAGCCTGAACGAGTCCATCACTCCAGAGAGCACAGTGACCAGCAGTCAAACACGATCCAGCACCCAGTCACCACCCCTGCTGGAGGACCCGGGGCCGATCAACATCTCTGTGGCCATCACATTGACCCTGGATCCACTGAGGCCATTTGGGGGCTACTCACGCAATATTACCCACCTCTATGCCAGTGTGCTTGGGCAGCAAGTTGGCCTTTCAGGTATGTCTCTATTCTTTTTTTAACCTCTGTGTTTGTTGGAAATTTACCTTGGACGTGTGCTATCTGATAGCATACCTCCACATGACCAGTGATTCTGTCACTTTTTCACATAGACTGTTTCCTACTTTGCATATTTACTAAGCAAAAAGAATTTTGCACTTCCTTGATAGGAAACTACCTGTTTTTGGATGTGTACAGCAATATTCGCCAGTGAGGAAAGACCATTAAACTTACTCATATCATAGATAAATCCTGACAGTAATAATGATAACGTATATTTAGCTTCTTCAGTTGAAATTGTGCCAAAATAAAATTGGTCTGGCTAACTTGTATGTGTGCATTAGAGAAAATGCATTTTCAAGATGCATATCAGTTAGAAACTCTTCCTTATGCTGTGTCTGTTGCATCATGAAATTGTGTTTGTACAGGTTTTACATTTTTATTACAGTGTTGAAATTAGCAATTCATTTAATTTGTTCTTTGAAGCAGATTTGTTATTTGACAGCATTGATTAAAGTTAAAGTCAAGATCAAGTTATCTGCATCTCCTGCCCTCCATCAAGCCACTCCCATAATAGGTTGTCACCTTTGACTCCTATTAACTGAGTGTAAGTGTATTTGTGTAAGTCTAATACAGTTATAAAGTAATTATTTCATCACTAATGAAACTTTAAATGAGTAAATCCAGCTATGTAGTAGTTTAATTATAGGAATTTTTAATTATTGCAGATTTTAAGTATCAATTCTGCATAAAAAGATGCAATCTAATCGTGTTTACATGAAATAAGCCTGCTCCTGAGCAGGTTTAAGCTTACAGATCTGTTGCTATGACAGGAACTCCGGTATGAGCTTTGAAGAACCAAATGATCCAAGATCATGCCAAATCATCAACAATCAAAACCAGCTAACAGACAGTTTAATGTTTGTGTCATTAAAGGCAGAGAGGCCCATGAAGAGATGAACATCACATTCACTCTGCCGGTAGCCTGGAACTCAGACGACTGCGTTCTGCATGGTCGCTGTGAGCAGATGGTCTTCAGCACCTGTATGACCATCACAGCAGCCAGTAATGTCTTCCCAGTCACAGTGTAAGTGTCCAGAAGTCACCTTACATTTTTTTGTGTATAGTTTAACTTCTAAATCAGGTCTGTTATTATCAGCAAAAGTAAAACCATAATATTCAAATGTAGTGCAGTAGTTTACAACAGTACACGAAACAGTAGTTACATACCACTTGTCTTCTATAAGGATGCTGGAAAATTTTTGTAACGGTAGTAAATATTAGTAATATTTGTTCATGCATTCAGAAGGAAAGCTCTTTCCTGTAAGTTGAGCCAAATAAGTAGATGTGGATAATTAAAAAAAAAAAATGATATATAGAGTATATGCATGTTTTAGTTATCAACAATATGCCTGGTGTGATGAGCTCTTTATAAATATATGTTTAGATGCACAGTTTGTTAGATAAAGGGGGTGGTACAGCTTAATCTTATCCTATTTTCCCTTACAGGTTTTTTTTTTTTTTTTTTTGTATATTGCCATTTCAGATATTGTAGGTTTTCATCTCTGTATTTTCTCTGTAAATAAGACTTTAGAAATGAGTGTTTAAAGTCATTGTTCACCCAAAATTGAAAATTTGCTTTTAAAGGGGTCATATGATGATGCTAAAAAGAACATTATTTTGTGTATATGGTGTAATGCAATGTGATTATGCGGTTTAATGTACAAAAAAACACATTATTTTACAATGTACATGATTGTTCCTCCTCTATTCCTCACCTTTCTGAAATACGTAGATTTCTAAAAAGCTGATTGTTCTGAAAAGCGAGGTATATGCTGATTGGCCAGTTATCCGGTGCTTTGTTATTAGCCGAATGCCTCAAGTGTGTATAATTATGATGACTTATACTGTCTTTTTACAAGTTGAGTTGCATATCACTCTGCATAAACATAAAACCATGTCTGCATATGTTATTGGAGAAATGATAAACAAGCTCTACTCAAACTGCTCAAAACTCGCATTTGAATCATCAGTGGCAAATCCTTTAAATATGTAAATGTACTTATAGGCTGTGAGTCAGAAGTGCCAGAATGTCCTTCAAAGTTGGAACTGCCTCACTTTATAGAAACAGACAACAGCATTATAGGTATACTCTCACAGGAAACAGTCCTCATCCTCTGTAAAATGCGCTGCACACTGTTTGGGTTGAACTGTTCTGGAACAGTGTTTTTGAAAAGCTTTTACAACGAAACACACAGCTTCTCCACAACATGGTGATGGTAACAGGGAGAATAAAAGTTACACCTTCTTTCTTTGCGTGAACATTTGGGCAGCGTTATGCTAGGGCGGCTCAATTATGGCAATAATGATTATTTTACAGGATTATGGGGGGGCATATGACCAAAACTTGATATGAGTGATTTATTTAATAAATAGGGTTGCTATGACATCTACATTGTAGAGAGACCAGCAAAATTTCTAACAAACAAAAAGTCCTCAAAATTTTTTGTAAACTGTCAGTAATAAAAAAGCAAAGGACAAATACAATAGAATAAAAAGTTAAATGAACTGTCCTTTTTTTTTTATGCACGTCTCAAACAGTATGATTACTTCATTTCACTATACTAATTATTATTAATGTCTAATTTCAGTATTAGTTTGGCTCTAGTCTTGTATTTATTGCAGTTTATATGAAAAGGTTAATGTAGCGTGTTACAGCCTATTACAGAAATAAATAAACTATAAAATATAGCCCACTGTCACTTTAAGAGCCGCACGGATCCAAATTACTGTTACATGCGTATTTTCATTCTCAACTTTTTTTGTTAATTTATTACATGACGGACGAAGGAATACACGAATAAACACCAAGCACAGCATTTTGACATTTTTTGCATGTATTTAACCGTTTAGGCACGCATTTGAGCTAAATGATGACTTTACATGTCAGTGTTGTTTTTCCATCTCTGAGTGCATATATCTTCCTTAGGATCAGCGCAAGTTCTCTTTTAAGCTTTTAAAAACATGAATAAATATACTTTGATAAATCAAGCCGGTCCCATTTTGCAAATACCACGTTACATGATATTACTGATTTGCACGGGAAATTGGGCATTTATGGATGAACAAAAGCACAGAGCTGCAAAAGGGGGCGGAATTGGGCGGAATAATAATTTTTAGGGCCGGGACTCGATTAAAAAAATTAATCTAATTAATTAGAGGCTTTGTAATTAATTAATCGAAATTAATCGCATTTTAATCGCATATAAATATTTGACCTGAGAACAGTGAGAAATAATTTTTTTCACATGGATTTATAGTATACCATTGAATAATGACTGAATACATAAGCTAAAGCAACAAATTATTGTTTATTTTTGTTCAACCAATTCTAGCAGACCAGTGCAATTTTTGCCATGAAGTGTAGCAATAGCATATTTGGAAACAATTTAGAAATAGTACATTTCAGAAATTCAGGAAGCTTATAGGTGCTGGAACCTTCTGTAAAGTGTTTTTTTTTTTTTTTTTTTTTAAGTAAAACACAATACTGTCAATTACATTCAGAACATTGGAAACACTGATTATTAGAAAACATCTCTCTGTTGCTTCAGAGGCCATAACATACTCAAGTCCAACTCTTAATAACCTTGGCCAAAACAATAAAGAGTTCAACATAAACTCTTGCACCAACAAAATAATACATAGTTCAACATAAAGTGTAAAGTCCACGCTAGCTGCTATATGTTTTGCGTTGAGGTGATACTTGAGGCTCGATGTGCTGCTGCGGTGATGTGAGAACGCTAGTTGGTGCTTCAGTATAATCGGTCCGCCGAAACGCATCCAGTGAGAAACGTTCCGCGGTGCAAAAATAAGTTATTAAAAATGCGGGAATTTTTTTTCTGTAATTAATTAATCTTAGTTAACGCGTTATTTTTTGTGTAATTAATTAATCTCAATTAACGTGTTAAAGTCCCGGCCCTAATAATTTTATCTCTATTATTGGATTTTCATAATCGTTGGAGGCCAAATCAAAATCTAACCATTTTTTCTGATTAATTGCACAGCCCTACATTAGGCCAATCTTCCCACATAGTGACATAGACGTGTGGGGGCCTGTTAGAACGAGCCGTTTTAGGGGGATGTGGTTGACTTAACTTTTATAAAGAATATCTCTTTGGATTTGCAACAGATCTTCTTTATGCACTTCAAAGATAAAGGACAATTGCAATTGCATCATATGACTCCTTTAATTTACTCATTCTCAGGCCATCCAATATGTAGATTTTTCTTTAGTAGAACAGTAAAGAAAATTTTTTGTTTACACCTTGGTCTTTCATGATTTATAAAATGCAAGTCAATGGCTTCTGGCACTTTAAAGTCAAAACAAAAATATATATTGGCAAGACAAAATTAATACCTGTTTTGATGTCTGATGAAGCAAAATCATTGACATGTGCAAGAAACTGAACATCAACTGTAATCCATAGCCATCGCATTTTAGGGGCGAAATATCACGTTATTGGGACTCGTCTGTGATTTTGAAAGTGATTTTGTGTAGATTGTTAATGAACTATGGCTCTGTGTGGTAAATGCTCCTCCATCTGAACCAATGTTACCAAGTCCGTGGTTGTTTTTTATGTCCGCTGGTTTAAATTGTTTATAATGTGAACCCCCTCGAAACTGATTGGGCTAGTTTTGAGACACAGTTAGACAGTTTTTGTTTTGAAAACCTGGCAACCCTGATCTGAATGCACATTCTGAAGATTAGTAGTAATACTAATCACAGGAGCACCTTTACTGATAAGATGTGCATGAAAATCGCATTCGATCTTTTGCACAGCCCCAATGCAAATTTGTGTTCGATAACTAATACTAGTTTTTTTAAGGGTTCTAACTGAATTTTCTTTTATCTAGAACAAGTAATTCATACCTTGTTTTGAAAATCCTCTGCAGACAGCCGCCTCACTGTGTCCCAGAGACCTACAGTAATGCCACATCCTGGTACAAGATTTTCACTACAGCACGAGATTCAGATACGAAGTACACACAGGAGTTCAACCCGTTCTGGTGTTACAAAGGTGCCATTGGAAAGGTGTATCACACACTGAATCCCAAGCTCACTGTCATCGTTCCAGATGTGAGTGTTGACAGTAACCGATTTGTGTGTGTGTGTGTGTGTGTGTGTGTGTGTGTGTGTGTGTTTTTAAATGCCTTGTGAAAGTACAGTACTAATAGCAGGCAAAACACCCTAGCAACCACACAGCAACACACAAACATATAGGTCCCGTTTTTACCTGGTATTAGAATACTCTTTTCTGACCACAAGTGGTCTGCTAAGATCTATTACTGTTTACACCTGATCTTAACGTGTTTTAAGTGGGTCTTTTGCGTCCACATGTTTGGATTTTGTCTAGGAAAAAGGAAACTAGTAGTGAATCATAATCTGTGTGTTGTCCATTTGAATGTGGGCAAGTTTCATTATGTAACATATACTTTTTAAAATACAGTATTCACATTCTAACATACCTGTATTCAAAAGTAATATTTTACTCTATCACCCTAATCAGACTGATGCCAGAAAAAAAAAAAAAACATTAACCATAATTGGTTGCACATTTTAACTAAGAGGCAAGTTGTGTTGTGCAGGTTGTCAAATCCTCACTATAATTCAAGAGTGCACTCTCTTTCCTGATAGGACGATCGCTCTCTCATTAACCTGCACCTCATGCACACCAGCTACTTCCTGTTTGTGATGGTCATCACAATGTTCTGCTATGCAGTCATCAAGGGCAGGCCTGGCAAAGTTCGACAGAACAACCCAGATTTCTGTCAAGAAAAGGTACGACTTGGTTTATGGCCATCCAGCTCCCAACAAACGTGTACTAGTTGAATGCTAAAAGTGCTTTTTTATTTGCACAGGTGGCCTTGTCTGCAGGATAGATGGGGGTGAAGGTGAACATCTGAACCGAAGCATATCGCAAAGAGAAGTGAGAAAACTACATGTTGCCTACTGAACCCAAGAGAAGGGTGCAAAAAAAGAAAAAAAGCTCTGTGAATGCATTACTCTGCAATGTTGGGTCACTCCAACCAAAGACTTTTAAGTGCCTGTATCTACTGTGTAAATAATGATAGGACTCTTAAATTCAGTACAGAAGCAGTCTGCCTGAGCTTCCCCCTGCACCCTGTGCCATCCTGTAAATGTTCAGTATATCCAGCATCAACAGAGGACAGTGTTTGGCTACAATGTTCCGATGGGGAATATCACCTCTTTCACGCTCGCTCTTTGTGTTCTTGATCAGATCACTTCCTCTGACATTTGATTGCTCTGGAGGTGACCTTTGCCTTGTCATTCCTCTTGTGTCTTTGTCTTAACCGACCCTTTCATAAGTGTCCATTGCAGATTCTGCAGTGGCATTTCTTTTGAGGATGGGCAGATGTGTGGATCTCTGCCATGTACCATGATCAACCTGCTGGTCATGATCTTTGGACGAGTTCCACTAGAGATGACCGCAGGCTTTCTGTGGGACACGCTTCATTTATCATCGAACACGTGCTGGTTTTATTGTGAACGTGTCTAAATGAGATGCTCAAGTGGAAGTTGGCACAGCGCTTGAATAAATTCCTTTTAAAAGCAAATAAAAACACAAACATCTCTTACTCAGAATGTCACTGTGTTAGTGAGTCAAGATAAAATGCCTGTTCTGGGATCAATGGATTTTTGTGTTGAAATCTGAATGAATGCAATGATTAATGGCTTTTGTTTCTGGACACTTCAAATGAATGTATTTGTAAAATCAGCAAATTAACAGCAGTGATGCAGCATCAATCTCTTGTACATTTAACATTGTAGTTTACAAAAATGTAAATCATTATTGTAGATATTTTTGTTGGTAATCATTACTTACCAGTTTAGTTTTTTACAAAACCATTTCTACCTTCTTCCATTGTGTTTCTTGCCTTTTTATTGTTTTGTTTCAAGCCTCGTTTGATACTTAAGCAATGCCTCTGTTCCGTTTTATTCTTGGTGCAATATCTGACCTGTCTTTTTGCATCCCAACCTTATTTAGTTACTCTTATTGTCATTTAGGTTTTCATTTCCACCTAATGAAGTGCATATCATGCGTCATATCGCATGAGCCGTATTACGAGAGAGTGTGCTTTCCTCCTCCATTCTGTCTAGTTGCATTTAACCTACAAAGTTTCACTGCTCTTTATCGACAAACCCATTTTCCCATCATGCCTTGCTTAATTACGGCCCTCTTAAGCTGCATCAGTCACGGTTCATCAGCACTCCCCTTCTTTCGCCCTATATTAAAGGCCATAATAAACAAGCATCCAACCACTAATGTGCCTTTGCACTGTCTCGCCCATGTTCGCCCCACACCGTCTTTGCCCAGTTTCCTCCATCGGTTCAACCTGCTGTATTCATTTTGAGCATGTACTGCTCACACTGACTTCCTCCCCATTTCATATCCAACTAGGAGTCGAAACTGCAGTAACGGTTGGGAAAGAGTGGAATTCATTTGTGCTTTTTCTTTTGATGCATAAGAGCAAACACTTGTTTGTTTTACTCGCCAAATCCATCCAACAATAACTAGTTTAATAGAATTTAGAGTTAAAAAATGCTATATGATGCTTTGAAACCTCTTTGAATAGCAATATATTGCATTAGGGATGTTTATTTGTATGTTCGACTGATGCGTTTGTGCTTTTTTGAGACCTTTGATCACGTCCAGTTTCTCTTTGGGATCGTTAGATGAGATCAAACCATTCTGATGGCTGTTGGAGCCTTTCTGATAGCGAGAGCATTCTGCTTTATAATTCTGCGTCATTAAAGTTGGCCTTTCAGTGCTGCTGGAGGACAATGGAAAATTACAACAAATTCCACGGATGCTGCCTGATGCTCAGATCATATTGATCTTCCCCCTCGTCCTTCCTTTGGGCTCGTAGCATTTGAGTGAAGTGTATTTGTAAGTGGTAGAAGGTTCTTTCCTTGTCTGAAATTGCGGCGCAAACTCTCGCCGGTTTCCTCGTGTCGGTGAGACGTCGCGAGCCCTTCAACTCGTCATGATGCATGATTGTAAATGTTCTACCTGCTGACCTGTTTGTATGAGAACAATCCTTCTGTTTTTGTCTGTTTGTAAGATATTGTAGGCACATGCTTTGCTGAATAAAATCGGAGAAAACTGACTTTGTGTTGTTGGTGTTTTGTCTTAATAAAGAACAATTTAATTGTTCAGTTTTTTTCTTGACTCATGATATCACTAATTTAATCTCAAATTGTTATTTGACTCTAATCTTAAAGATCAAGGTTAATAATAAAACAATGTAACATCCATTAGTGGAAAATGGAAAGCAAGATATTCTCTGTTTGCTTTAGAACAAGTCAGGAATTGAACTGGTTGGTTTTGTGTGGAGGGCATGACGGATGCACTCTATTCTGTTGATGGCCATCTGGGTGTAACTAATTGTATTTTCTGTCAATAACAGATTTGATTGCTGCCGCAGCCAGTTTACCCAAGGAGCGAGAGGCTAACATTTCATCATTTACTTTCTACTTTATCAGATCGATAATCTTTAACTTTCCTTTTAAAGTCTGCTTTCATAATTTAGACTTTTATCTGAATGTATGCTAATGTGGTTTTATTGTGTTCACTTGGTTTTACAATAGCTGAAATACTTCTAAATTGAAAGGGTCTTTTAGTAATAAAATGAACAACAATCACACATATTCTAATAAACATTCAAACCCACAGCATATGCTCACCAAAGCTGCATTGACATGAAATATTTTTTTTACATTTTATGTTTTAAAATGTAATATATTTCTGTGATGGCAAGACTTAATGTTTAGCACCATTACTCTGGTCTCCAGTGTCATACAATCCTTTAGAAATGATTCTAATATGCTGATTTGGATGTCAAGAAACATTTCCAATTATTATCAGTCTTTTGTAAACCGTGCTATACATTGTTATCAGGAATCATTGATGAAAAGACATGTTGGTTTGAAATTGAAATTTGTACATTGGATTGCACGCCATTCTAGGCCTATACCTGCCCTGATCATAAAGTAAAAACCAAGTTCATGGAGATTCATGTATTTACATTTATAGATCCCAGCTCAGGAGAAGCACATTGTCTGTTGTTTAGACGTTTGAACAAAAACTCCCACGCAACCTGCAGGCAGAAAAATAAACCTGTCAGTAACTCCACGTGGGGTTTTTTTATACCTCAGGGATAATATTTTATTGGTGGCATAGCATGCTGCTCTCCAACTGTGTTTTTCCTCCTGTGTGTGTGTGTGTGTGTGCAGTCTGTACTTTTTCCACAAGCGCCTGTTGCTAGGATACCCCGGAGAGACACTGGCCTCTTGGCAGGTAGCAACAGATGCCCAGAGTTTCCAGTCTTTGCTTCAATTTTTCTTGGTTGGTCTGTGACTTTTTAATAACGACATTTAAAAATAAATTAATTTGTATTTATTCTTACTGCGTCACAGACACGCACCTCGGCACCTGGCGTCTCTGTTTTTTGTTCCACATCCCACCGTAATGACAATAAATGGATTTTTTACGTTAGCTGTATTTTTGTGTTTTGTTTTACCATAAAAGTAATAGCTCTGATTTAATGTTTAAAAGAAATCCACTGATTCATTGTACTTTTTTCCCTTCGAGACTTGCGCGCGTCCGCGGGAGGGAGCACGTGGCCAGCGCTCCAGCATCTGCTGCGGTGGGAAGCTGTGACCTCAGATTTCCCCTCGCGCTCTTTTTTCAGAGTTTGAGATAAACTACTGCGTGGCAGTCCTCCAAAGCGGCCACCAAAGCTCCAAGCACACGCGTTCGCACAGTAAACACCCTCACACCATTATCCACGGGATTAACTTGTTTTCTGTGACACCTGCTGCCTTTTTTTGGGTGCGCGCACAGCTTTGACCCTGCCAATGGGGCTTTGTGTCCGACAGCTGAGAGGCATTTGGGAAGAAAATAAATAACTTCTGGTTGTTTCCATTGGAAACATCACGTCTCAAGGTAAGGCATGCTGTTTTGAAACATCTGTTTGATTCCCTTTATGTTGTTTGGTTGGGAACTAAGCAGTTGTTTTTAAACGAAATAAATGTGATTTTGTCAGTTGTCAAATGAAGATAGCATAATAATAAACCGTAAGACCAAGCAAATGGGACAAAAATAGAAATTGTCTTCCAACTAGCTTCACTTTCTTCTTCTGAACCATTTTTGTTTCTAAACATCTGCTCTCATTGTGTTTTTAGTGTGTTTTCTCTCTTCAGTTTCACACAGGTGTTCTAGCGTGTAAGTTCACATTAACTCTGAACACGATCCAACTAGAAATTGTGGTAGAAGTTTTATTGTTGTTTTGTCACTTTAACAAACCTCTTTTGGTGAAATGCTTTGTTTGAAAAGTGCCTGCTTTATTTTTTTTTCTCGTAAACAAATGACACCTGTCAGTGATATCGATAAGTGGTTAAGTGTGTAGATAGTGTTTTTTTTTTTTTTTTTTTATTTTTTTTTTTTTATGAGCTTGAGGTAATTTTATTGGTTTGAACATTTTATTGACTGAACTTCTGCAATTATTAAACAAGCTGAAGTTATGAAAATGCATTTACAAATCATTTGATTTAATAATGCCAAATTTACACTGCAAAGGTAAAAATTCAATTACACAGCAACGCCTGTCTTTTATGGAGCATTGTGTCTTTACACAGAATTTTAAGCAGGCACAGAGTAGCCTTAACTTGGCTGTGTAAAGATGCTTTGTTTTTTATACTATGCCAAATTAACTCTTCAAAGGTGACACAGAAGCACTTCTTAAATGCTGCTCAGAGGTGGCTTAAATGCATTTACACCGCAGTTACAAATGTATTCAAACTAGGGACTGAGGTGGGCCTGAACAGGCATAATTAAAGGGTTAGTTCATCCAAAAATGTAAATGATGTCATTAATAACTCACCCTTATGCTGTTCCAAACATGTAAGACCTCCTTTTATCTTCGGAACACAGTTTAAGATATTTTAGATTTAGTCCGAGAGCTCTCAGTCCCTCCATTGAAGCTGTGTGTATGGTACACTGTCCATGTCCAGAAAGGTAAGAAAAACATCATCAAAGTAGTCCATGTGACATCAGAGGGTCCGTTGGAATTTTTTGAAGCATCGAAAATACATTTTGGTCCAAAAATGGCTAAAACGACGACTTTATTCAGCATTGTCTTCTCTTCTGTGTCTGTTGTAAGAGAGAGTTCAAATCAAAGCAGTCTGTATATCCGGTTCGCGAACGAATCATTCAGTTCACCAAATCGAACTGAATCGTTTTAAATGATTCGCATCTCTAATACGCATTAATCCACAAATGATTTAAGCTGTTCACTTTTTTAATGTGGCTGACCCTCCCTCTGAGTTCAAACAAACCAATATCCCGGAGTAATGCATGCACTAACCCTTTAAGTCAGAATGTTAAGCTTTAACTCCGATGCTTTTAGTTACAGGGAGCTTGAGACACTCCATAAAGATGCAGTCTTTGCATCTGTCAACCTCCCATGCAGTGTAATTGCATGAACACCAGTGAACATATTTACTCCACAAGAAATTTTACAATGTAGTTGTCCCTTAATATTCTATTCTAAATGGTTTAGTGCTGCAGCAGACCCAGCGAATGAGATTACTGTGATTTATACTGTCCGCTTTTAAAGGCCAGGTCAATAGTAAAGCCTTTAGCCTCTAGCACCTGTGAGGTCTGTCTCATTTTGGTTGTACCACTGTCACTCTTGTTTCTTTATTCAATCACTGTAATCAGTGGAGGAGCAGGATGTTTTGG
The DNA here is from genome assembly GCF_023724105.1 of Carassius gibelio. Taxonomy (NCBI): domain Eukaryota; kingdom Metazoa; phylum Chordata; class Actinopteri; order Cypriniformes; family Cyprinidae; genus Carassius; species Carassius gibelio. The sequence continues at coordinate 22,301,495 of NC_068400.1, forward strand.
ATAGATTGTACTTGGGTCATGTGACCTGATCCATGGTAAGAGAAGCAGCAAACCTGATCTGAGATCAGTGTAATCGGGAGTTTCCTCCTCTGCCGCCTTATTTCCTCTACTCTCACTTTCTCATACTGAGAGAGGATCAGATTAACACCACTTTAGCTGTGCTCTTGTAAGGTAAGCACTCTTTCTTGTCTGTCTGTGCCTGTTTGCTGACTGCTTTCGAGTGGATTAGACTTGAATGGATGCCAGAATGTTGACATCTTAAAAAGGAGCCTTGTCTGGAGTAAGAGACCTGTAGTTAATGAAATAAGGACTCTGCCTACTCTTTTCTGTGTCGTTTAGAAAGAGCAAGAGGATATGGGTGTTTTCTTTGAGGAAATAGGTTGTTGGATTGGGCATTTTGTATTCCAGGTTAAAAACAGTAGTTAAAGAGCATGCATTTTCTCTGAATGAAATCCCTATGGTTATCAGTCAGGGTTTTCACCAGCATGTGTAATGCAAATGGAAGAAAGTACACAAGAACTTGAAGATTGTTTGATATGTACTCTTCGAGTAAATACCAGAGTTTGCTGTTAGTAGTTTGCTAGACTTTTTGCTTTCTCTGGAAATAAAGCTGTTGGCTTGAGAGGATATGCTATAAGTCTGCTAGTGTAACTAAGTAGTTTGTTGGAGCCGTTGTCCTTAATGCCTGAGGCCTGTGCAGCAGAGCCAAAAAAAGAGCAGGAGTTCTCATGGAAATGTAAATAGACTTGGCCTCGCTTATCTCTCAAAAAGGTGTCGATTATGTCGGTGTTAGAAAGAGAATTGAGCAAGTGCTTCAAGTGACTTAAAGTGAAATTTATGCACAGTACATTAAATTGGTTTGATGTTTATAAATATCAAATTTTTATCAATGTACTGAAAGTCATGATTGTTTCAACAGCAAATATCTTATCCATTTGTTTTACTACAACATAAATGGATCTGTTGAACTATATATATATATATATGATGTGATCCATTGTTTTCTTGTAATTTAAATATTAATAATTTATAAATGTATATAACAACAACAATTAATAATAATTGTGATTGTAACTATTTATATTATTGTTGTTACTAGTACTATTATTAAAAATGTTATTATATACATTTATAAAGTATGTATGTGTGGATATACACAATACCAATACTTATAAATATTAATAATAATAATATACATAATTTAACCAGTTTAATCAAAACCTGATTTATATCCAGTAATCCAGTCCAGTAATAGTCGTATAGATACAATTTTCTAATCAGCTGGAAAGTGTTTCTTAATCTATAAAAATAGTGAAGTTTCCCAAATATACAGGTGCATCTCAAAAAATTAGAATGTCACGGGAAAAGTTAATTTATTTCAGTAATTCAACTCAAATTTTTAAACTTGTGTATTAAATTCATTGCACACAGACTGAAGTTGTTTAAGTCTTTGGTTCTTTTAAATGTGATGATTTTGGCTCAAATTTAACAAAAATCCACCAATTCACTATCACAACAAATTACAGTACTTCATAAGACCAATAAACTTTTTGTTTTGTGAATCTTCTGTAAAGTATGTCCATTTACTGTACATGTATGTACTCAGTACTTGGTAAGGGCTCCTTTTGATTTAATTACTACCTCAATTCTGTGTGGCATGGAGGTGATCAGTTTGTGTTTAAGCAACAAACAAGAAAGAAGGAAAGTATGCATAAACAAGATGCATGAACAAGTTTATTTGGTATTTAATAGGCCAAACTGGCTTTTGGCTATTGAAAACAATAACCATAACCATCTGAAGTTAATGGCAGTCGCAGATCGCGTTTAAACAAAAAACGGTTCCGATTTATGGCTGGTCAACCGGTGCATCCCTAACTGTAGCCAAATTCCTTGACATGTCTGTATGCCTTGACCCCAGCCTCAGTCCATTCCTTGTGAAGTTCACTCAAATTCTTGAATTGATTTTGCTTGACAATCCTCATAAGGCTGCGGTTTTCTTTTGTTGGTTGTGCATCCTTTTCTTACACACATTTTCCTTCCACTCAACTTTCTGTTAACATGCTTGAATACAGCACTCTGTGAACAGCCAGCTTCTTTGGCAATGAATGTTTGTGGCTTACACTCCTTGTGAAGGGTCTCAATGATTGTCTTCTGGACAATTGTCAGATCAGAAGTCTTCCAGATGATTGTGAAGCCTAGTGAACCAAACTGAGAGACCATTTTGAAGGCTAATGAAACCTTTGCAGGTGTTTTGAGTTGATTATCTGATTGGCATGTCACCATATTCTAATTTGTTGAGAAAGTGAAATGATGGGTTTTTGTTCAAGGTGAGCAAAAATCATCACAATTAAAAGAACCAAAGACTTAAACTACCTCAGTCTGTGTGCATTGAATTTATTTATACACCAGTTTCACAATTTGAGTTGAATTACTGAAATAAATGAACCATGACATTCTAATTTGAAATGCACCTGTAGATTTTTTAGATACATTAAAATTGAGAATTTAGCTAATTCTAACACTTAAAGCTGCGGTAGGGAATTTTTGACGCTCTAGCGGTTAATAAACAGAACTGCTTGCGTCTTGTGGAAGAACATTATAGCCAGAACTACTGCTCTCTGTTTATGTCTATGAAGAATCACAAAGGTACTGGGTTACTCCGCCGCGGTACCCCCGAAGCAATCTAAAATAGTCAGAATATAAACACTTATTATAGATGTACCCTAGTGATTCAGGACAAGCTAAAAACACGGTTTGGAAAATGGATTCATGGTGTACTCGCTTATTATATACATTTTTTTACATTTTGAATACAAACAAAGTTACGGACCGCAGCTCTGATTGGTTGTTTCTTACCGGGAGCGATGGAGTTTCTGCAAATGGCAATAGGAACACTGGGAGGAGCCAGAGGAGCTTGATTTTTTTCACAGATTATCTGTTTCATATTCTACTGTCAGGACATAATGACATGTTTAACAAATATGTAAAAAATATATTTTTACAAAAGTTACCTACTGCAGCCTTAACTCCGTAAGTTAATTCAGTAATAATTTTAAATGTGAATGTGGCTACATGTTTTTCCAGTATATATTATAGAAGTGCAAAGATAATATATTTTATATTTATATTTGATTTATCAAAGCCTATATCTTATTTGATCAAAGTATTTTTTAATTTAAAGATTATATATATATATTTTTTTGCACAACCACTTTCATTTAACTTGCTTGTAACTCAAATGATTAAATAAATAGGATCCATACAGTACCAGAACAAACATGTATACAGTCTCATTCCACTTGAGAAAGAGTACTGTTATTTTCATCATAAAGTGCTATTTTAGTCAGACTGCACAATGTCTTCGTGTCTGGGTCTGAAATTGTCATTTGGCAGGTGTTGTGAGATGAATGCACTGTCAGTAATCAGTTGAGCTGCATCCTTCCACTTTTACATAATTGAATATAAACTCCATCAAAACAAACCGCTAACACCTGTCAAAGCCAATGAGCGGCTGTGACGTTGAAGTTGAGTGCTTATTATATATTTATATTCACGGTCGGAAACAATTACATTCTCAAACCTACTTTATATTGCTATTGTTGTTTCGTACTTTTATATCATACTTTGATTATTGTCATAATGATAATAAAATCATTCTGATCTGTTACAGCTCCACTGTGAAACATGACCGACGCCATGTTTGGCAGTGAGAATGAGCATTGGGTCTGTCCCAATGACAGACAACTAGCGCTTAGAGCAAAGTAAGTTTGTTTGTTTAAATCTGTTACACAAATTGTGTTTCAGCATGTCTTTCTTCAAGTCAGCCAATGTAAAGAGAGTGAATGAATGATATTTGTCTTATGTGTCTGTATTCCATCCAGGTTACATACAGGCTGGTCCATCCACACGTTTCAGTCAGAGAGACAGAGGAAAGCTCAGACACTTGAGAAAAGAGAGCTTGATCTCATCATGAGTGTCATCCACCGTGCTGAACAGCTCGAGATCATTGAGGAACACCGGATTGGGTGAGACTTTAGCAGTCTGCATCAACTTTATGCTTTTTCTGCTTTGTCACACAATGTCCTGTCTTCTGTAACTTTAGATGTGTGTGTGTGTGTGTTTCAGGCGTTTAGTGGAGCGTCTGGAGAACATGAGGAGATCTGCTGTGGGAAATGGCCTGTCACAGTGCCTTTTGTGTGGTGAGGTGTTTGGTCTGCTGAGCTCTCCGTCCGTCCTCTGTTTCGATTGCTGCATGGTACAAACTGGTCTAAATCTTCTAAACATGACATTCTCTATGCTTCACACTCACTGCTTTTTGCAAGTACACTTAGTCATTTCCATGTAGTAACGATCTGTGGGCTCATGCAGTAATTCTAAGACACCACATAGTGGCAGCAAAGATCTATACATTAAAGGACAGTCTAAAAAGTCATCATCTTTGCATACAGAATTGATGCATACTGTGCACAGTGAATGTGTATATGCTGCAGTAAAAAAGTTATTCAAAACCCTTACGGGAACAATTCACATGTCCCCTCAGGAATCTCAAATGGGTTTTTGTAATGGAGGATTTGGATGAATAATTAAATTAAGGTCTGTTACATTATTTTGGTCAGTTATATAGATTTTTCTTTATAAAACCTTAAATTGAAGTACTTGCAACTTTTGAGCCCATGTTTACAGTTAAGAACTTGCAGAAAAGATTTAGAATTTGCCTTTTTTTTCCACATGTAATGGCATATCTTACTCTACATCAGAGTATGTCAGCGGAGTGGAGCGTCAACAAATTCCCCTCTGTGCTCCAAGCATTTAATAATCACTCTGTTCCTGCTCCGCTCCGGGTTGACCATTTTGTGCTCCCGCTCCACTCCGCCCTTACTGATTTCAGAAACACAGCTCCACCTTAGCTCCGTGTCAAAAGTATTTCAGTATGTTTGAAATACTACATTTTAACTTCTGTTCATAACTTATATTAAAAAAGAAAATCTATAAAATAGCAGGAGAGTTTCAATGTGGCTTATTGGAACAATAGTATGCAAACCTTTTTCCTACCACATGACAAATAACATATGTCAGCATTAAAAGGTATAATTGCTGCTTTTTGCGGTGCATATTTAGATTGGGATGAAACATTTTTGGCAGTTATTTTACCTACGGATCGATTCATACCTTACAGATTTCTGATCATTTGAAATCAGACACATATGAATTAGCACTGTAAGATTATATTTGTTGTAATGCATTATTGAGAGAGCAATTGCATGTGAAAAAATGTTGTAGTACTAGTTAAAAAATTATTTCGGCTAAAAATATTCATTATCTAGAAGGATCAAACATACTTGAGAACTATAATTTCCCGGTCATGTCCATATAGCAATCCTAGCCTTCAGTCTTTCTGATTTTGAGTGATCCTTATCTATCAAGCTAGCTAAATATGTTAACGTGAATTCTTGCCAAATATGCAGTTATATGACGGGTTGTTTGCAAGGATTGCAGTCATGATGGAGCGGCGATGGAGCGCCCTTGGAGTGAGTGAAAACCAAGACACTCCGACTTTTAAAAAAATCCACTCCTCTCTCCTGTAAAAATCACACCACTCCACTCCACGCTCCGCTCACATACTCTGAAAATCATAAATGAAAATCTCTTCAAATAATGTGCCTCAGACCTTATGTTACCCAAAACACAACAGTACTATCCTTAATCAAAAAAAAAAAAAAACCACTAACCTAATAGGTAAATAATGTGCCTCAGAACTTATGTTACCCAAAACACAACAGTACTATCCTTCATAAAAAAAAAACAAAAAAAAAAAACACTATCCTAATAGTTTGGCCTGCAAATGGTGGGCATGACAGAGCAGTGATGTTTAAGTAGTATGCTCAAATAAACATATCAAATAGAGTATATTGCTTAATGTAGCCTGCTATTGGAAATATCATTTAATTTGGACTTGTTCTTAATGTGACCACAAGGGTGCAGTGTGTAACTGAGACACTGCTTTAGTGTACTGATATTGCACTTAGTGGCACAAGACTGATACTTTCCACTGCAGTTTGGGATTGCAGTTAGTAGTTTACTTGGAGACAGACACACACTGTGACTTGACACAGGACTAAGGAGTGCTAAAGACTGAATGAGATCCTTAACAGCAGGTCTGTGTCAGTGAGGACAGAGCATCTGTTACAGAAACCCTGAGCTCACATCACTCTGCTCTCTCATGACCTGTGATCATTCTCAACAGCTGCTGTTTCTAGACTTCACTGAAATTACTATGGCTTTTCAACATGCAGGGGATATTAACAAATTGATTATCATTATTATTATTCATATTAGATTGGTAATGCCCATGTCTTCAGACAATATGTGACCATTTGTGTAATAGACTGTGTTATCTTATAAGGTGCCCTTCATATATGCTTGATATTGGCATCCTTGGTAAATATGAGCAAAGGTGGCTGTGAAAATAAATCTGCATTGTTTATCCTTTTGATATTTCATCAAAGAATTCACAAAAGTCTTACCTATCATCAGTAAAACAATTGAAAGTGTGGGGAGGAGGGTCTCTTTGTGAAATAAATGTTTTCTCTGGTTCATGTTGGCTACAAATATTGCCACCCAATTATTGCAATGTCCTTTTCCCAAGATAAAAGCTCTGAGTTTTCTCTTATAATGCCTGATGAGTTTGGAGAACACCTGATAGAAGATCAAAGACAATTCCTTCATCCAGAATCTCTCCAGATCCTTCGGATTACCAGCTCCATGTTCTTCTCTTCAGTTCACCTCAGTCATTTACTATAGGGTTCAGGTCAGAGGACTGGGACCCCCATGGCAGAAGCTTCATTTTGTGCTCGTTGTGCTTGTGTTGATTTTGATGCTTGTTTTTAAATTATTGTCCTGATGGAAGAGACATGCATGGGCCTTTATAAGATGTCTAATGGAGGCATATTGTTTAGATTTCTTATCTTTTGTTATCTGAATGAATACATTATGCCATGTACCATATAAGCAAATGCCATTTGAAGTTCGAGTCGTGTCTGACAACTGAATATGCTGGAGTTTGTTTCTAGATGAGCAAGGAGAATTTTTATTGAAAACCCTCTTGAACAACATGTGCTGATGTAGGGGCTTTTTGATTTATTTGTATTTTTTTAGGCTTTATGACCCCAAGACTCAACTAATCTCTCTAACTAAACTCTCTTCCTCACAGGGCATTAGGATGATATAGACACACATCCTCTTCCAGGCTGATTTGTAACATCTTTTAGGGGTTCAAATCAACAAATTATTGTGGAAATGGGGATTTTCAATGCTTTAGCTCTTTTCTTACAGCCACTTTCTATTTTGCAAAATTCAACAATCTTGTTCCGCACATCAGAACTATATTCTTTGGTTTTACTTCTTGTGATGAATGATTATGGGGTATTTGGACTTTGTTCCTCATATTTATAATCCTGTGGAACAGGAAGCAATGGCTGGAAAATTTCATGCTCCTAGTCACCCTGGTGTGCTAAAAAAAATGTTTATAAATATCAATGGTAATATACTTCAGAGATTTTTTTTACTCAATCATTTCTAGGGGTGCCAATAATTGTGGCCTACATGGATTGGAGAAGAACAATTCTTTTATCATGATATCTTCTCCCCACATTCAATTGTTTTACTTTAATGTTATGTTCGAATTTTGTGAATTCTTTGAATGAAAGATCAAAAGGTAAACAATGCAGATTTTTCTCAGACTTTGGTCATATTTACTAAGGGTGCCAATATTAGTGGAGGTCACTGTACTATATGGAATCTGAGAGTCCGTTATTGCTGAAATTAACAGATTTGGAGAAAAAAATGTTATGGAAATCCCTTTGTCTATTAGGGCTGTGATGATAAATCGATTCGTCAGTCAATTCTAAGATCTTTACCTTCTATTGAATTGATTTTGAGCTTAGATTATAACCGCAGTTGGCATTCTAATCTAGTTTTTATCTGCACACTCAAATGCTGAGAGCTGAAGAGCACTTGTGCATTTGGCTGGGGCATGTAGTTTTACCTCTGCACAGAATGCTTTTCTGAGGCGAGATTAATGTAAACACAGCCCACTGTGAACACCCTTGTAATTCGCTTCAATCTTTTCAAATTTTATGAATGAATGAATTATCTCTTCCATCTTTATTTGACCCTCTAACTCTAGCACTCTCTATTCTAATTCTTTTTATTCAAGGGGTCGTATTATGCTTTTTCACTTTTTGAATTTTAGTCCGTGTGTATGTTAGGACAAAAAAAGATCTACAAAGTTACAAATCTCAAGGTCTACTCCATAGAGACATGTTTAGTTTAAAAAAAATCCCTTTTCAAGAGCTACAGCGAGCGGATCGTTTGGACTACAGCTTTGGTTTCTAGGTTTTGTGTTGGCCCATTAGAATATCAATCAAATATTAAATAAAATAATTCCTGACTATGGAAAAATTTGAATGGTTGTTTTGTGGGGAGGGGCAGGGTAGTGTGGTTAAAGGGGTCATATGATGCGATTTTAAATTTTTTCTTTCTTTTTGGAGTGTTTCAAGTAGAGATGCACCGAATCCAGATTTTTGGGGTTCGGCCGAATACCGAATCCACTGTTTAAGATTCGGCCGAAACCGAATACCGAAACCTACTCGCATATTCCATTAACACAGTAAAACACATTAATGAAGTAAACAATGTCCACAGCAATGTATTTTTCATCTTATTTTATTTTAACTGTGAAAAAAAGAAAACAATGACAAGTGAGAAAAACTTAGAATACCCAAGTCAGTGATGCGCGGGTTGATCCAAAATGAGCGGGTGCCTGTGGTCACCCGCGGTTGCCCGCGGTTACAAGTCATTCAAAAATATTTTTCATGATATTCTGGTCGCGGTCAGTTCATTTTTGAAATACATAGGCCTACACTTTATTGGCTAAATAACTGGCATGAAGATACACGTAGAGATGGAGGCATCAAAGAAGAATGCATGGGGAGCAACGTTGCTGTTTTTGGTAAAAAATTATTTTGAAGACTTCATTAAGTTTTGTTTTATAGAAAACTCTTTTTAAAAGATTTTCGTTTTGTATAAATTGTATCTTAATTTTGACCAATGTTTTATCAATCAGTTGTCCATATTTAATAAATAAGAAGCAAATATATAGCCTAGCAGACAATGTAATAAGGCGCTGGCACAATCACTTGCTCCTAGTGAGAAGAGAATGATGCTGACCCTCAGAGGACCCCAGATGATGCTACCTTGAATCAACAAACAGAACTAACAATTATTGCTAAATGTGTGACTGAATCATATAATAACTTAATTAATAATATTGATAGTTCATCGTCTAGCTGACTACGTCTTGTATTATTATTATTATTTTTTTCTAAAATCCTGTCAAATGTACACAAACTACTAGCTACTACTAAATATTGTAGAAACATAATTTTCTGTAAAGTTGCTTTGTAACGATTTATTTTGTAAAAAGCGCTATACAAATAAACTTGAATTGAATTGAATTGAATTGAACTTGCATTGCATGTGAACTAAACTCAGCGTGTGCCTCACAGATTTGAGAAATATAGGCTATATATTACAGAAAGCTTGATATGTCTACTTTTAAACAAAAATATTCAAACCAAATAAATGGGCTACTCTTTGATGATCTAATCCATATGAAATGTGCATTTCTCTCTGGCGTTCATGGCGAGTCTGCATCGTCAACTTCATCTTTGCAGCAACACAGAAAACACCAGTTTATTACTAAACAATGAAATGACTCCATGCATATTTTCGAACCAGCAGGCCATTCTGGGTTGAGTGAGACCCCATCGAATGAGCGAGTGGATCGGGATATTCAGAAATTTGCTCTCCGCTCACAAGCTCTGATTCGGTGAAAAAAAAACCTAAGGTTCGGCCGAAACCGAACCCCGTCAAAAAGCCCAGTATTCGGCCAAATCCGAATCCTGGATTTGGTGCATCCCTTGTTTCAAGCTCTTGGTGCATAAAGATCTGCAAAGTCTCAAATACAAAGAGATATTCTTTATCAAATTTAAGACTCATCCACACCCCCCTAAAACGTCTTGTTCTAACATGCCCCCACGTCTCCACTCAAATGTTCACGCAAAGAAAAGGGTGTAACTTTTATTCCCTCTGTTACCGCTACTGCCATGTCGCTGATGTCGCTTTGTGTTTTGTTGTTAAAGCAAACTACTTGGCCTTCCTAAAGAGGACACGATGAGAAATCAGTGGTTAAGTTGTATTTCAACACTGTTCCAGAACAGTCTAACCTAAATATTCAGATGTGTGCAGCGCATTTTATGGAGGATGAGGACTGTTTCCTAAACCTGTAGCCTGCAATGCATCTGTGGAACAATGGCTGTTTCTATAAAGTTGGGCAGTTCAAACATTGCAATGACAGTCTTGCGCTTCTGACTAGCAGCCTGTAAGTACATTGTTTATATGTAAATAATTTGCCACTGATGATTCAAACGCAGGTTTTGAGCAGTATAGAGTAGTGCTTGTTGTTTGTCGTTTCTCAGATCACAAATGCAGACATGGTTTTATGTTTATGCAGCATGATACGCAATGCGTAAAAAGACAGTATAAGTCATTGTAATCAGCAGAGATGTATAAAGTACTAGAGACCCATACTTGAGTAAAAGTACAAGTGCTCTATCAAAAAATTGACTTGAGTAGAAGTTGAAGTGCTCTTTAAGCACCACACTTAAGTAGAAGTACTAAAGTATTCAACATTTTTTGTACTTAAGTATTGCAAGTAGTCTATTTTAAAATTTACTACTCAAGTACTGAAAGTAAAAGTAGAAGTATTGTGTTATGTAGCTATTAAAGAAAGTAGTCAAACGTTTGAACATATTGTTTTTACTATTTCAAATGATTAACCTAAAGGACAATCACAATTCCTTTGACTGTAACTTCTTGTAAACAAAAAACGGTTACTAGGGTTAGTTAGCCCAATTTGCAAAATGATGTCATTAATAACTTACCCTCATGTTGTTTCAAACCCTTAAGACATCAGAGGGTCACTTAGAATTTTTTGAAGCATCGAAAATACATTTTGGTCCAAAAATAGCAAAAACTATGACTTTATTCAGCATTGTCTTCTCTTCCGTGTCTGTTGTAAGACAGTTAAAAACAAAGCAGTTTGTGATATCTGGTTCGCGAATGAATCATTCGATGTAACCGGATCTTTTTGAAACAGTCCACCAAATCGAACTGAATCGTTTTAAACAGTTCGCGTCTCCAATACGCATTAATCCACAAATGACTTAAGCTGTTAACTTGTTTAATGTGGCTGACACTCCCTCTGAGTTAAAACAAACCAATATCCCGGAGTAATTCATGTACTCAAACAGTACACTGACTGAACTGATGTGAAGAGAGAACCCGAAGATGAACACCGAGCCGAGCCAGAAAATGACTCGTTCACGAGTCAAGAACCGTTTCTGTCCGATTCGTGAACCGAGGAGCTGATGATACTGCGCATGTGTGATTTAGTGTGAAGCAAACCGACATACAGAGTGCTGGACCGAACTGATTCTTTTGGTGATTGATTCTGAACTGATTCTGTGTTAATGTTATGAGCCCAGGTGCAGTCAACGCCAATGACGCCATTGCATCGAGCGCAAAAGAATCGGTGACTTGTTTTCTTCAACCGGTTTATTGAATCGAACTGTCAGAAAGAACTAACGTTACTGGTCATCCGAGAACCGATGCAACCGGTTCTTGACTCGTGAACGAGTCATTATCTGGCTCGGCTCGGTGTTCATTTCTCTCTTCACAGCAGTTCAGTCAGCACGCGCAGTCTTCTTAATCGCTTGTTTCGCTCAATGATGTGCCAGCTTCATCAAATCTGCCATCTACAGTTCTGGCAGTGGTTTGTAATGGAATGATTCGTAACATTATTATAATTGTAACAAGTAAAAAAAATAAAAATAATACTCTAGTAAAGTACAGATACCGCCTTTTAGTACTTAAGTACAGTAGTGAAGTAGTTCTACTTCGTTACTATACATCTCTGGTAATCAGTAATTGTGTCCCCACTGGATGCAACAAATGCCTAGTTTGTAATGGGTTTCATTGGTTTTGTCTCATCTAGTGATGTCTAGAATGTGAATGAATCTTTATATTTAACCGGATCTTCTTAGTGAACCGGTCGAACCTGCTCACCAAATCAAACTGAATCGATTGAAACCGTTCATGTCTCCAGTACACACTAATCCTCAAATTACAAGTTATTTGGTTTATAAACATGCCTTACACTCCCTCCCTAGGAGCTATTCAGTTACTCCTAACAGTACATTGACTGAACTGCTAAAAGAGAACCGATGATCCAAGGCAAGGCATCCAAACCGTTACCCAACCTGTCCGTAACAGTGATGCCTCCCTCCCAGATCGACTGAATGACTTCTACGCACATTTCAAGGCACAAAATGACACCATTGTGAGGAAGTTCCCACCACCACCGTAACTGGATCCTGGACTTCCTGTCAGAGAGACCTCAGACAGTCCAGATTGAAAACACCACACTGAGTACTGGAGCTCCCAAAGGCTGCATGCTTAGTCCATTGCTGTTCACTGTGACCCACGACTGTGCAGCAATGCACATCTCAAACCACATCATCATTTTTGCTGATGGTACGACCGTTGTGGGTCTTATAAGCAAAGGTGACGAATCAGCTTACAGAGAGGAGGTGCTTCAGCTAGCAGACTGGAGTAAAGTCACACAGAGATCCCATACCAACCTCTCTCTGCTGAACTTCGGCGGCTCCTCTGTGGAGATCATAAAGAACACCAAATTCCTTTGTGTTCATCTGATGGAGAACCTCACCTGGTCTCTCAACACCAGCTCCATAGCAAAGAAAGCTCAGTAGCGTCTTTACTTTTTACACAGACTGTCAAGAAATCACATCTCCCACCCTCCATCCTCACCACAGGGGGACTATAGAGAGCATAGGTTTGAGAATTGCACCATCACAGATTGCAAGACCCTCTCCCCTCTATCACAGACGTTTACACCACTCACTGCATTCAGAAAGCCATCACGATTACTAGTGACCCCACACACCCCTCACACCAGCTCTTCGCCCTCCTGCCTTCCGGGGGGAGGTACAGAATCATTTGGAGCATCACGATCAGATTAAATGAATTATTATGTATGTAAATATGATGCTACAGTTATGAAAACATTTTTATAAATTGATGACAGTACAATATACTGTACAATGATGTAATCTGCAGAATTTATACTTCAATTATGTGACTATTGTATAAATAAATTCAGCTGTATAAGTTTCACTGCAATTCATGTTTTAGAATTAAAGAATTAAAGTATAATACAAATGCACTTATCTGTACATAGTAAATGCAGTGCTCCAGCGTGAATCTGTATTCAGAAAGGCATGGAAAACAAATAACATTTGGTAATTGTTGCCTGTTGTTATATTACAGTACATAAAATTTCACTTACCACATGAACAGTAAGTAGGAGGGATGACTGAGGATAATGGCAAATGATTTGTAGATTCAGAGCAACACTGACAAACATCTAATCTTGTAAAATGTGTAGGAAGTACTGTTGCTTCAAAGTATAAACACCAGAATCTCCAGAACTTCAGCTCAGCATCATGATGTCTATCAGCCATTGCCAATGGTCGATTCTATGGTCTATCAGCCAAAAACTTGTTCACTCTAATAAGTCTTGAAATTTCAGTACGTGCAAAGGTTCTGTATGATCCTCTTGTTCAGTATTCTCTGGGTCTAAATCTGGCTCAAATTTATATGGCAATATTGATGGCATTCTTAAGTATACCAGAGCAGACAGAACTTGCTGCTTTGTCAAGGGGCGGGGCAGTACTGAAACACAATCTAAGCTGTTCACCAATCACAACTCACCGGAACAGCTAACCAATCAAAACACATTTTGTTTTTTGGCCTTCATCAAACCCAGAACTATTTGAGCCATTTGTGCCAGGATGGGGGAAAGGTATTGTAATAATGTAAATTATGTGAAAAACAATGTGTTTTTCGAATCACCAAGCATGAACACATGTTCCTGTACACCCCCATACAAAATCAAGGTTTTGTAAAAGAGCATAATATCTTTATAATATGAACTTTTAAAAATTACTTTCAAATTCGGTAACACTTAAAAACTTTGAAATGCTGGGAAAAGTTGTGTGAACCATTTAAAATCACTCAAACATTAGATCATGTCTGCCTCTTAAGCTGTTCCTGTAGTTTTACTATGTTAAATTTATGGTTAAAATGTGTTTATTGAACAATATTTTTCCTGGTTTCCACATCAGTTACATTGTTCTGATATTTGGGGCTTTAACTGAATTCTGCGCCGAATTTGAATGCTTTTCACAAGATTTCACAGAGATGTTATTGATTCTGCAGTGAATTTGACAGCTTTCTTTACTGTATCTCCCAGTGCTGTGTATAATGGTGTTGTGTGATCAAGACGGCTCCGGCCCTAGCAGCTTAATAGTCTGCGCTGCAAGGAGTAGTGAAGATTTTTTGCTCTTTCGGTTCGTTTGTCCAATGTAGCTCTTGTAAATCAGTCGCGATGAGAACACAAGGCTGTTCATTCCATTTATGGAACCGAGAAAAAAACTTTCTTTGACTAAATGTACGGCGCGATAACGACACGGGATGTGTGTAAGCCCAAAATCTGCTGAAAATTATGATTCTTTAGGTTGACGTGTGAAAAGATTTGGAAACAAGCAGATTACGTGCAACAAGAAGTGCCATCTGCTGTTGAAAACTAAACACAGAATTGACTTGAAAGAATCGAGACGCATTCTGAAAAGCTCCGAATAGATGCTGAATCATTTCTCAATTCACGATGCATTGATTTACCGTAATTCCTCAAATAAAAGCCGGGGCCTTTATTTACCTGAACTGCAGAAGTTAACAGGCTTTTATTTGAAGCAAGTTTTTATTAGAGGCAGGCCTTTATTTCTAATTCCATCTGTTTGATAAGTAATTGTTTTAAATAACCAATTTAAATTAAAAGCAATAGCGTTCCAGTGGACAGAGATCATAATATTAGCACAGAATCAGTTCAGAATCAATCACCAAAAGAATCAGTTTGGTTCAAACGCGCTCTGTGTCAGTCTGCTTCACGCTGAATCATGCATGCACAGTATAATCAGCTCCTCGGTTCTCGAACCGGACACGTCCGACAGAATCGGTTCTCGGTTCAGTGTACTGGTGATCTGAAAACCAATGCAACCGGTTCTAGACTCGAGAACGAGAAATGCTCCGGCAGTGAGCGTGTACATTCGTTATCTGGCTCTGCTGCACACATTTTCCCCTGGCCTTTATTTAAGACCGGTCTTTATTTATCCATGTTGACCATGCCCCCGGCCACTATAAGAGGCCTGGCGTTTATTTGACTACCGGTTTTTATTTGAGGAATTGCGTAATGTTCCCAGCCCTATTGTCTATGGAGTGTTTTTTAGCTATTTTCTAGGCTGATTATCAGAAGTTTTATCATCCCTAAGGTGAAAATCATAAATCTAGTTGCTTTGAAAAGTATCATTCCACTAAGAAGCAGAAATCAAGGAGTTAAATTCCCAAATTAAATGTTAATCTCATGTAGGCATGGGCCGGTATGAGATTTTGAGAGTATGATAAACTTCAAAAGCAAAAATATAACGGTGTTACGGTATTGTTGTTACAGCTCTTAAATGTGTTATTTTTAAATGATAGGTAACACTGGACACAATATATTTTGTTTTTGAGCAACATACAGAACATTAGAAACCGTATAATTAGTTATTTTATTTCTTTATCTCCTAAAAAAATAAATTAAATCTAAATCTGTAATTACAGTTATTTAATTTTAGTTATAGAATTCAAATAATTTCATATAATTTAGTTAATAATAATAATAATAATAATAATAATAATAATAATAATAATAATAATAATAATCATACACATTATTTGATTGAATAAACCAATTTGAGGCAAAAACAGAAAGTTCTGATGAGCTTTGTGAAATTATACCACATTAACTTTTTGTGAAGACAGTCAGCTTACCTCAAAAATACATTCATATAAACCCCCAAATCATTATTGAGAATTTTCTTCCAATAGTTTGTGCATCGTGAACAGTGAGTGATCTGACTGATACTTTATTTTTCTATGTGCGTCTGTCTTCAGCGTCTCTGGCCTGTGTTAATGGGTGTTAATACACTTCATATTATTACTTAAATGACATTGTGCAATTCCAGAGCAGAGAGTTACAATACGGCAAAAAATGGCTAGTTAGGCCCATGCCTAATCCCATGATTTTAAGTGTGACTAAGGCTAAATCTACATTAATCCTGATACATTGGAAAATTACGTTTTTGGTTTAAAATGTCCACACTAGCGTTTTCAAGCGTTTTCCAAAAGTTTCTCATCCACACAGAAACATCAGAAAACATTATAAATTCGCTTTCTGCACGTGTAAAGCCTCGAAAAAGCACACTGTAGATGATGCACACGGAACAGACATGAGACGTTTTTGAGAGGAAGTCCAATGCTTATAGAGCATGCCTGATGATTGTGCTGTGTGTGTGATTGTTATCAGGTGAATGTGATTGATGCAGTGCAGCATGGGAAATGTAGTCCAGGGTGTATTGTGTAGCAGTGATGCGCGGGTCAGTGTTTAAACAACCCGCACCTGACCGGTGTTTTCAACTAACCCGCCCGCTACTCAGGCCGCAAAAAAGAAAAAGAAAATATTTCTTTTTTCCGACCCGCTTCCTGACCCGCATTTTTTAAAAGTAGTAAATGCGTCGCCCCTTTATATTAATTTATTTACGTAAATACCGGTTGGCTAAAGCCTACAGGATAATAAGCGTTATGACCGCATAAGGCTTTGCCACAAAGAAATTGTTAAAGTAATGATTATGAATGTCTAAATTAGCAAGGAGACATTTAATTGTTTAGTTATAAACTGGTGTTTTCTGTGTCACTGCTAAGATAAAGTTGACGATGCGGACTCGCCATGAACGCCAGAGAGAAATGCACATTTCATATGGATTACATAATCAGAGAGTAGTCTATTTATTTTGGTTTGAATATTTTTGTTTAAAAGTAGACATTTCAAGCTTTCTGTAATATATTGCCTATATTTATATATATATATATATATATATATATATATATATATATATATATATATATATATATATATATATATATATATATATATAAATTTTTTTTTTTTTTTTTTTTATACCCACCGACTAAAAGATTAAGACACGTCCTGACCCAAAATATCACCCAAAGTTTCTAGTTTTTTTCTTGCCTATTTCAGAATCTGGAAAAATGACTGGGGCTAACTTGTTACTGCAGTCGAGCGATATGAATGTGTGTGATGTACGGCATGATAAATGCTCATCACTTCTGCTGCCGAAACTCTGTCAGCCTGTGGATCATATGGTTTTTTGAAAACTGATTTGCATGTTTCTTGATGATGTGCTTTTTTTCTGTGGAACTCACATGCACCATGTTGCTTCATGTCGTATTCTGTCGTATGTCTCACAGAAAAAACTGCTTTTGCATAAAATGCAAAAAGCTCTCTCTGCTTCGCTATCTACAGGTCTTAACCAAGAGTATGTTGGGTCCATTCGCTATTAAAAGTGCATCTTTTATTTTTTGTGGCCATACTGGCCATGACTGCTTAACCTGACCGAACAGCGCGCGCTCTCCAATTTGAGATGGTTGACAATGTTGAGGAGGCATTCGTGCACCAGTCAAGTTTGATTGACGTACGACTCAGCCTATCGACTAATGCTTTTATTGCTCTCCTCTGAACTATTGGACATAAGTTAATAGTATGCCTATGGACATATCCGTGTTTTTATTAGGCAGGGTCGAATGAAAAAGTGGGACAGATGCTCAGTTTGTGTGAGGCGGGACAAAGGGTAACATTGCTAACAGGTTTAATTGGCGTCTTTATTTAAAACGACCCGACTGACCACATCCCGAATATCATTAAAAATATTTTTGGATGACTCGTAACTACGGGTAACCGCAGTTGACCGCAGGCACCCGCTCATTTTGGATCATCCCGCGCATCACTTCTGTATAGTGTGAGAACCTGTGATGTTGATGGTGACCTCTGGTGGTGAATAAATGGAAGTTCAACGACCGGATCATGACAATAAGATTGTGTGCTATGCTAATATATATTACTTCACAGACATTACTGGCTTGCACAATATTATAAATTTACAGTTCCTTGCTGGTCTGTGGTTTTACACTGCTGTAATTTTCAAAGATTTCATATAATAATGTAAGGTGAGCTCTACTATGAAAATCACACAGCTTCAGTGTGACATCAGTAAGAAAAAGTGTAATTTCATAAATATTGTTAATAACAGTTGTTCATAATAAAATATGTATGAACTTACATGACCTAGATTATTCATTTTGCAAAATCTTGTCATTTTATTAAATATTACATTAAACTTATCAAAAAATGTAGCTCTCTAGAAGCTCTTTCTCACCGAATGTCTATATAAATACTTCATAAACAGCCTTTAAATATAAACTGATGGTTGTCACTTTAGGTAAATCTTTATAAAATGGTTAATAACTTATTTCATAGCTTTAAGATAACAAAATCTAGACAAAACTATAGTTTATGCCCAAAGATGAAAGAGGCATGTCATCCATTCAAAGAAGAAGCCATCGTAAACTTGTCATATCTGTCGAGGAAAAAAAGCAGCATAAGGCTTAAATTAAATACATTTTGAAAACACTTTTTTAAAACACCAGTGTATGATGTGATCTTCAGTCGTTTAGTGTTTGATAGCCAGTTTTCTGAGGATCTGCAGTTTTCTGATACACTACAAGACTTGTTCCGATCAAAACAGACTCATCCAGAAACGTGCATTGTTGCTAGAAAACGTGAAATTAAATTAAATTAAAACAATGCGTTCTAAAATCTGTAGAAAATATCAAACCTGTTTGATATTCTGCAACTGGATCTCCTGCAACTGGATAGACTCAAAGTCTAAAGCTAAAAAAATTGTTTCTGTGACCATCACTACGTGATTTTCTCTTAAAAATGCCAACTCAAATATACAGACTGGCTCTGACCTGGTAATTAGTTTCTCCAGACTGTAAATCTGTGGAAAATTGTTCCAAAAATTGTGCAGCGTATTCCAGCCTTAAGAGAATATAGATAAGTTGACATCCGTTTAATAAGAGGCTTCATAATGAGGCTAGCTTGAGTTCATCCTCATGAATGAAATCTTTTATTGATTTCTTTTATTTAATTTTTGAATATGTGTTGCTTGGGGTTTAGTGTTCTGTTTTTTTGTGTGTGTGTTTGATTCAGTACCTTCAAATAAATTAAAAAAGTCAATTAATCTTTAAAAACGTTGCTTAACATTAACAGTAATTTTTAATAAAACATGACGTGAGCTTAATGGGAACAGTGGTGTGCTTAAAAGGTACAGAAATTAAGCACAGCCAGACGTTTTGCATTTAATAATTTATTTTTTAATTGAAACACTTTTGTCATTTAAAATAAAATCAAAAATATTTTTGTGTGAGAGATTAAGATTTTATTTTAACATCACTTTTTGTACCGAAACCAATATGTTGTGCACAAAAAATGTCTCAAAGTAAGATTTTGGTGAGCTTAATGGGTATATTTACCCTATAAATTACACAGACAATACAACATACGTAAAAAATATAGAACATGCAGTAAAGTAAAAATATAAATAATAATAGCATGAAAAAGTGATGGGGAAAAAAGTAAAAGAGAATCCGTACGCTAATTACAAAAACAACTGTCAATAAAAAACTCTTCACAGTAAAATGGGCAGTGCAAGTAGCAATAAAGTGACAATTTTAAAGTGTCAAGAGGTGATAAAGTGACAAAAGGCCGCTTCCAAGCTTTCTGATTGGCTAGGACATGCATGCTACAAACAGATTAATTTTTTCCATTTAGAGAGCCTGGAGCTGTTATAGAGTGAAGTGTGATTTCTCAAGACACCTATTTTAGTGATATCTGTCAAGCAGTAGGGACATTTTATGTGTGGTATTAAACCACTAACAGCAGCTTTAGAGGTGGCTCTCACTCACAGAGAGATCTTTAGAAGTATTTAACGGAAATTGAAGAGATTTCTCTGTGCCCCCTCGCTTAAATTCTCTCTGTTCTTCTCTCGCTCACTCTATCTCAAAGCAATTTAAGTATATGGAAGTTCTGCTAAAACTAAATTACTGGCACTTCAGTCTAGTGTTTTTCTTCTATTACATAAAGCCTGATTAAAGGTTCTTTCTCTTTTCTTATTACAACAGCTATCCCAGCCCACACCTTCAAATTGATTCTTAAAAACCAATCATAAACACACTTATAATTATAGCAGAATATCAAAAGTATAAAAATTTGTATATAAATAAATAAATATGACAAGTTTCTTATGAATATCAATGTGTGTGTACACTCACCTAAAGGATTATTAGGAACACCATACTAATACTGTGTTTGACCCCCTTTCATCTTCAGAACTGCCTTAAATCGACGTGGCATTGATTCAACAAGGTGCTGAAAGCATTCTTTAGAAATGTTGGCCCATATTGATATAATAGCATCTTGCAGTTGATGGAGATTTGTGGGATGCACACCGAGGGCACAAAGCTCCCGTTCCACCACATCCCAAAGATGCTCTATTGGGTTGAGATCTGGTGACTGTGGGGGTCTTTTTAGTACAGTGAACTCATTTTCATGTTCAAAAACCAATTTGAAATGATTCAAGCTTTGTGACATGGTGCATTATCCTGCTGGAAGGATTGGTACATGGTGGTCATAAAGGAATGGACATGGTCAGAAACCATGCTCAGGTAGGCCGTGGCATTTAAACGATGCCCAATTGGCACTAAGGGGCCTAAAGTGTCCCAAGAAATAATCCCAAGAAAACATCCCCCACACCATTACACCACCACCAGCCTGCAGTGGTAATAAGGCATGATGGATCCATGTTCTCATTCTGTTTACGCCAAATTCTGACTACCATCTTCCATCTGAATGTCTCAACAGAAACTGAGACTCATCAGACCAGGCAAAATTTTTCCAGTCTTCAACTGTCCAGTTTTGGTGAGCTCGAGCAAATTGTAGCCTATTTTTCCTATTTGTAATGGAGATGAGTGGTAGCCGGTGGGGTCTTCTGCTGTCGTAGCCCATCCGCCTCAAGGTTGTGCGTGTTGTGGCTTCACAAATGCTTTGCTGCATACCTCGGTTGTAAAAAGTTGCTCTTCTATCAGCTTGAATCAGTCGGCCCATTCTCCTCTGATCTCTAGCATCAACAAGGCATTTTCGCCCACAGGACTGCCGCATACTGGATGTTTCTCCCTTTTCACAGCATTCTTTGTAATCCCTATGGTTGAGCTTGAAAAACACAGTAACTGAGCAGATTGTAAAAATACTCAGATTGGCCCGTCTGGCAACAACAACCATGCCACGCTCAAAATTGCTTAAATCACCTTTCTTTCCCATTCTGACATTCAGTCTGGAGTTCAGGAGATTGTCTTGACCAGGACCACACCCCTAAATGCATTGAAGCAACTGCCATGTGATTGGTTGATTAGATTAATTGCTTTAATGAGAAATTGAACAGGTGTTCCTAATAATCCTTTAGATGAGTGTATATGTATATATTCATGTATTCTAAATACGTTAGTTACAGTAGTTATCAGGTTGTGTGTTTTTGACGTGTTCTGATGGTATGCATGTTTGTGTTGCAGAAGGTGTGCACTAAATGTGGAATCGAGACTGCAGGCAGTCATAAAAGGGCTCAGTGGCTTTGCAAGATCTGCAGCGAACGGAGAGAGGTACAGTGCCATGCATGTTTTACCTTCAAGCTAAACAACCCCGTTTGTGCTTTTTAGTTAGTTTCTGTTTCAGATGTGAGAGCTCAGGGGAGGAATTCTAATAATAGAATAAGAAATCTAGTTCCAAAGGATATTATTTCTTTACTGATAACCAACGTAGTCTCTGACAGACTGCCTACAGTCTGTCCACATTCTGTTCACTGATCATCTGAGGCATATTGCAAACTTAACTGTAAATCTCAAAGTCCAGTCAGACTTCCTGGCTGCGCTTCAACTCGGGACTCCAGGTGCACAGCTTTTTATCAGTCAGCCAGGAAACTGAATTGTGTTTAAAATGTACCATCTTGTAATAATGAGAGGATATGAGGAAGAACTAATCCCAAAATGTGCCAGGTTTGTGGCTTCATCTCCCTTGACGTATTAATCAAATGGTTTTTACTCTCCAAGCAAGCAGTTATTTTCCAGAATAACCTCTACTTCTTTTGCATCAGTTCGTTTTCATTATTCATGCTTTTTGAAGCTTATTTTTTACCAGCTTAGGTGCCTACATCATGATGACTTTCAACACAAGTGAAAATTATGGTTGACAAAGGGTATGACACCAATAATGGGATAAGTAATGAGTAGTCACAGTAAGGTGAATCAGGCCGTATTGTTTGTGGTCAGACTGATGATGTACTGTTGTACATTAATAAGAAAATCTCATCTCTTTTTAGAAGGCTAGCGCTTTCGCCTTCAAATTTGTGGAGAAATTAAATTGCTACCTCTCTGTTGATTGGAGTGTGTGTGTGTGTGTGTGTGTATTCAGGGTTCAGGGTCATCATGAAAGGAGGAGATGAAAGAGGAATCATTCAGTCTGCCAACCACAGTTCAAAACCACAGACAGACTGTAATGCAGCCTGGAACATTTAGTATGATCATGTTGAGTATATTAAAAATCAATAAATGCAATAATCTGATTTAAGCTTAAATTATAGAACCAAAAAGTTGGTTGAAATATGAATCCTGCATGTTCTGCGCGTCTCTGTGTGAATGAATGAATGGTTTGTTTACTACATAGACTGAAGCACATGATGCTTGCAGTAATTTCAGCATTTGCCATCTAAATGAGGACATAAATACATAAACAACCAGAACTCACTTCACAAGCATTTTACCATTTCATTTGAGTAATACCAGTGTCAATTTAAGCAATTCAAGCTATTCACGGTAACCCATCAAAATAAGTTCCTTTTTACATAAAGGCACTGTGCTAGAAATGTTACTATTATTTAGTAGAATGTATATGATACTGCTACTACTGTTGAAAAAAATCATAAAACTTTGTAAAGAAATAAATCACACAATATTTCTTCCATGTTTTAATTTTATTAGCAAATCCCCTTTATTTAACAAAAATAAAATGTGTTTATTTCATTAATTAAAAGACTAATTAAATTTGGGGGAAACTTGTTTACTGTTTTTCATAATTATATTACTTGTAGAAAAACTTTAAACACAATTGTAAATAAGTATAAAGAATGGGAATGGTTTAATTTTTAGTGCTAATTTTTATTTTATTTTTAGCATATGTTTGTGTTTTGATTTGGTGCCGAAATTGGTACAGATAATCGTGGATTTTCACTGGTATTGGTACCGAATACTACTGTGACAACACTGTTGAACTATAAAAAAACTTACTGTGCCCTTCATTTTCATTTTAACACAACTGAAGTTTTTGATGCACGGCTGTGAAGAAAATGGGTCCTATTTCCAACCCAGAGCTGGAAATTGTGATAGAGGCTCCATGAGCGAGACAGCTGCTGGCAAACTGTCTTATCATGGGTTAGGCGGATAATAGAGGCTTGTTGTCAAAATGACTGTTTCTTACTGGATTTTGGAGACAGTTTTGACACTTCTGTCACTATTCTTCATGTAAGAGGAGCACTTTTTTCTTTAGGAGTCATGACTCCTTCCTGTTCGTGTCACCTCAGGCTTTGCTTACATTTTCAAATGTTGGTCATAGAAATTCTGACACTACTAGTATTAATAGCAGTGTAACATGATAGTTCACCCCCCCCCCCCCCCCCCCAAAAAAAAAAAACTTTCAATTCAAGCACCCTCATGTCTTTCCAAACCTATATAAGATAAATGTTTCAGCTGTTTTTTCTATACAGTAAAAGTCAGTAGGGTCCAAAACAACTTTGGACTCCTCTGCAGATAAAGCACACAGTGAGCTGAAGAGAACAAGTCACTTTTGTATCTTCCTGATATGGGTGTGAGGTATGTTGTCTACAGTAATATTGTAATTGTTTTTAGGATATGCGATTTGACATTAACAAGTATATACAGTATTGGAAAACCAAACAAAAACACACCCAGAGAATGCATTCATACACTACATGATGTAGGTTAGGCTACTGTGCGAGCACATTTAACTGTTAATACTTTCACTGCATTATTTAGACTATTAAAATGCATTTAGAATACAGTTAGACCCATATATATTTGGACACAGGCATAAACATTGTTATTTTATACATTGACCAAAGCATATTCAAATTACAGTTATATAATGGACATCAGCTTTAGAGTGCACCCTCTGAGGGTATACTCATCAAAATTGGAGGAAAAGCTTTAGGAATTACAGAACTTCTATATGTACTTCCTCCCTTTTTTCATAGATAGAGTATGGAAGCATATGGGTAGCAATATTCAATTTGGAATGTAAAATGCAAAATGACAATGCAATATGTAAATATGTATTTACATTTACATTTTCCAATACATCCTTGCAACGTCTGGTGCAAAATGAACATTTAATTACATATTTTTAATTTGCCATTTCATACACTAGTTTTAATATGTAAAATGAATACTAATTTTAATGCTTTGTAAATTGCAAAATTAAAATGAAAATGTATTACATAAATGATTAGATATGTGTAACATGTTCAAGCAAAAACCGTGGCAAAATTATCATTCAAATGCTATTTTTCTTAATTGCATTAACACTCACAGTCCAAGACACTTAAGAGTGCACTTTCATCCAATATCCGCAATGAATGTAGCAAAATTCAATGTGCATACTGAAAATGCATTCCGAGCCGATCACATGTCCGTGATCGGGTTATTGGTTATTGGATAGTAAAAACTAGGTTATTGAATAGTTCAACAGCAAAAGATACTCTAGAAATATATAAGAGATAATTGTATAAAATCTAATGAAATATTTTATTTACAAGTAAAAGTGAATATATCTAAAATCTGGTTAAATGTTACACATAGCTGTTTGTATTGTTGTAAAAAAACATTAATGAAAAACAAGTATATACATTTATATAGAAATCTAATAGACGTTTCTTTTAAATAGTTGCTGCACCGTAATAAAGGCAGCGACATGTGATAGATAAGACAGAATAAGAAAGGCTATTAATCTTTGATTGCGCAGAAAAGTATTATAATACTAAAGGCAGCAATACGAGCAGCACAGAGCACTTATGCACATCCCGTGTGCAGAATGAGGAGCTTGACACAACACGGAGTAACAGTGTGCAGGCTGCGCAAACCTCCAAATCCACATAGAAAAGTTAGTACAACACACAAGCTGCTCTGCATGTGTTCATCTTCAGTTCTGTCTTCACAGCAGGTCAGTCAGTGTACTGTTTGAGTAAATGAATTACTCCAGGATATTGGTTTATTTTGACTCCGAGGGAGTGTCAGCCACATTAAAAAGTAAATAACTTAAGTAATGTGTGGATTAATGCTTACTGGAGATGCAAAACATTTCAAACGATTCAGTCTGATTCGGTCAACTGGTTCAACCGGTTTTCTAAGAAGAATCGGTTAAATCGAACGGTTCATTTGCGAAGTGGGTAAGACTAGTACAAAGGGAAGAGATATTTATACATAGTGTATTAAATGTGTGTGTTAGTTTGAGTCTTTTCTTTGAACTGTTTTAAACCTCAGTTACGGTGAGTTCTTGAAGAGAGTTTCATCTTTTTAACTGTAGTAACCGAACGCAACACGTAGTTTGATTGCTAAATGGAGGATTACAGACAGCCACAGCGGAAAGAAGAGTTTAGGGGAACTTGGATTTAATGATTTAAATATTAATATGTCACATTGAACTATGGAACAGCTTCAGAACATAAAATATAGTGCACAAAAAGTTTTGGTGCTTTTATGTTTTTGTGCCGTTCGTGGGGCTCAACAATAACAGAATAGTATACGCACAATATCAGATTTGGTCTCGTCTGACTGATACCAGATCCGCAGAAAATGCCAGTACTGGAGTCGATACCGATCCCCAGTATCGGATCGATGCATCCCTAGTTGCTGTGAAACCACATCATGCGGTCAAAGGAGCTCTCCATGCAAGTGAAACAGACAATTGTTAGGCTTCAAAAACCAACTCCATTAGAGAGATAGCAGGAGCATCAGGAGTAGCCAAATCAACAGTTTGGTACATTGCAGTGCTTTAAGTGGGCCGGTATGCACCGGTACTCAGTACCGCCACTTCCAAATATAGCTCTTGAGCGCATAGCGCATGTGTCGCATTTCCCACTGTTAAGTGTCAACAACTCAACGTGGCCGGAGAAGGTGTGTGTGTACACTCGGTTTGGATAAAAATCAAATACAGTTAATGACACTTAATATGTTCTCTTGGCTTCAGACTCTGAATACTGAAAGAACAAGATCATAAGACGATGATTCGCTGACTGACACCTCACCAAGTCTGAATGATATCACTACAGGTCAGACTCAAGCTAATGAAGTAATGCAGCTCTTTCAGGAAGGGTGACCAGACGTCCCGAAAATTATACTAAAGCAAAATCTTGAGTATTTATTGTCTGATAAACATTAAAAACTGTCTGCGGAGGTTGAGTCGTCCTGCAGCCAGCCCCCGCTGGCTGCTCATTGGCTGCAGCATCTTTTTTCTAAGTTCTAAAAAAATACTCTAAGCACAAATTTAGATATTCATTTATCTAATTAATCTATAGCCTATGCACAAAGACAATATGATTTTTTTTCCCCCTTTTTGTTTTAAAGCTTGATGAAGAGAGCGCAAGTTGCTGCAGCTGAGGAGGACAGTGATGCACGCGTACAGGAGTGATTGACAGTTCGCAGCACTGTGTACAAAAAATACTCCGCTACACAATTATTTCATTATTTTCATTTAAGCTTATTAACGTTAGCGTTACAGAAAGGTCTGATTTACGCACTGTTACAACAGTCATTGGGTTTTTTTTTTTTTCAATGACATTTGAGTTCATTATTTTAATGTTGCTGTTTCTTGTGGCAGACTAAAGAGTAATGACAGACGGTTGATCTTTGAATAAAAATGTGTTTAGTTAAGGTTTGAAATTCATTATCTTTTATTATAGGCTACGAAGTCTAGTATCATAAGCCCCCCATCCCGTCACCCAAGACCACAGAAACCCCCAACAACCCCCCCCCCCACCCCCATAAAATAGGCTATAATAGAGTACCAGCACCTCTTTTGGGTCACTTAAAGCACTGGTACATTGTGAAAAAAGAAGTAAAAAAAAAAAAAAGAACTGACTGTTGAGCTCAGCAACATAAAAAGGCCTGTATGTCTACAGAGGACCAACCTATCCATGGTAAATAAAAATCATCTCACAACATCTAGGCATCTAGTGAAGTTAAGAACACTCTCCTCCAGGAGGTATACAATCAAGAAAAGACTTAATGAAAGCAAATACAGAGCGCCACAAGGTGCAAACTATTCATAAGCCTCAAGAATAGAAGGCCAGATAAGACTTTAGAAAACATTTGACAGATTAGGAAAAACATTTTAAAAAATCAAGACCCCTTCTGGAAAAGCATTTTTTGGATGGATGAAACTAAGATCAACCTGTACCAGAATGATGGGAAGAAAAAAGTATGGAGAAAGCTTGAAAAATCTTATGATCCAAAGCATACAACATCATCTGTGAAATATGGAGGAGCAGTGTGTGATGGCATGGGCATGAATGGCTTCCGGTGACACTGGGTTATTGGTGTTAAGCGATGATGATGTGACAGAGGACAGACGCAGCCTGATGAATTCTGAATTGTACACGCATATACTGTCTGCCGAGATTCAGCGTAAAAGTGATTGGACAGCGCTTCATGGTACAAGTGGACAATGACCCAAAACATACAGCAAAAAAAAAAAAAAAAGACATTTTTTAAGTAAAAAAATGTAATATTCTGCAATGGCCAAGTCAATCACCTGATCACAACCCCATAGAGCATGCATTCTACTTGTTAAAGACAAAACTAAAGGCAGAAAGACTCACAAACAAACAACAACTGAAATCAGCTACAGTAAAGGCCTGGTAAAGCATCACAAAGGAGAAAACCCAGAGTGCGAGGCTTAAGGCAGTCATTGCATGCAAAGGATTCTTAACAAAATATAAAAAATGAAGATTTTATTTATGGTTATATTTTTATCCATACATCTGGGCCCCTGAAAAAGGGGGACTGTGTATAAAAATGGTTGTAATTCCCAAGCATTTTATGTTACATTTTTGTTCAGCCCCTTGAATTAGAGCTGAAGGTCTGCACTTCAATTTAGTCTTGTTTAATTTTAATTTTATTCTGGTGGCATATAGAGCCAAAATTATGGAAATTGTGTCAGTGTCAAAATATATATGGACCTAACTGTATACCCTGGTGCTGCACAAGCCTATGGTGACAAAGCCCACCATATCCCGCCAGAATGGATGGCGCCATCTAGCTATATAAGTGGGCATTCGCCACAGGTTTCTCAGATTTTTTCTCTCCTTCATCGATGACTCTATGCTAAACGCTGATCCTATAAGACTTCTTGACGTTGACATGTTCTGAGACCTCCCCGCTCAACTGACCTGTGCTTCAGCATCACAGCAGCTCCATTCCTTTTCCCCTGCTGCCATCCAGCGCTTGTAAAAGAGCAAATTAGGCATTGTTGCAAATGCCTCACCGTTACTGCAGTTCTTGCAGGGCTCCCCTGCACACTGATGACAGCCATGCAGAGTGCATTTCCTGCATGGGGAAACCCCATCTTCCTTCTGCCAGCACGAGCATTCTGGTCTCATTGGGGGAAGTGAGGGCGAGCTGCTTTATGACAGCATGTCATTGGCATCCTCAAATGCAGAGGAGCTATCAGGCTCAGTTACTGATCCCACCCCCTTGCCGTTGTATACAACAAGCACTGCCAAAGATGGGATGGATGCCGAACTTCTCGTATCCTCTGGAAGGCAATCGAGGAGCTGGGTTTGGAGTAGTCTCCACCAGATGAGCCCTCTCGCAGCCGTCTGGCAAGTGGTTCCTGCTCCATCAGACCCCTCGTCAGTGTTCCTCTCTATGTTTCCCAGAAGTCCATGACAAGCTCACTAAATCATGGTGACCTCTCTATTCTGCCTGCCTTTGTACCCCTGCTTCATCAGCCCCCACCTCTATTGACCGAGCTGAAGAAAAGGGATATGAGAAGTTGCTTTTTCTGGACAACAGCCATCGGATGGAAGGTAAAGGTTGCTCATCCATCCAAGCCATGTAAGACCACTTCAGCCCTCCCTGGACGTTCCTACTCCTCGGCTGGACCGGTAGCTTTGGCGCTCCATTCTATCGTGTTCCTCCAGATCTTTCAGGCCAAGATCCTCGCTTCCACGGA
Organism: Carassius gibelio; assembly: GCF_023724105.1. Taxonomy (NCBI): domain Eukaryota; kingdom Metazoa; phylum Chordata; class Actinopteri; order Cypriniformes; family Cyprinidae; genus Carassius; species Carassius gibelio. The sequence continues at coordinate 22,331,001 of NC_068400.1, forward strand.
GGAATTTGGCCTGGACGCTCCAGCTCTAAGGGACCCGAGGAGCATGATTGACTAAGATATTTCTTCTGTATGACTATTAATTTCTTCAGATAAGTTTGAATGCCTCATGTTTGATAACACAGTCATGTGACAGTTCTGAGACATGATTATACCAAATCATTTGGATGATGCACATTTGTTCAGGCATTTTACATATCTCCTTCACAGAAGAAAGTCATACACTTTTGGAATGATATAAGGGTTGGTTATTTGATGATTTATCCCTTTAAGAATTTGATTGAACCCATAACCCTATATATTAAATGGCAATGTATAAGTCTTTCCATTTGGGCTATAGACATGAATGATATCTAAAATCTTGTGGTTTGAGAAGAGGAGTGGTAATAATTTTCTCAACCGTTGGCATTGGAATTTTTTTTTTGTCCCCGCGGATAAAACAGACTACTAGAATCTCATTAAACTTTCATTGAATTAATGATATCTCAGATTAGAGACTTGGGTTAGCAACCATGTAGAAATGGCAGCCTGTCAACCAAATAGAAACATGAACTGATCACTCCCAGTGCCTTAGTATCCGTGTAGCAAGTCCTTGAAACCAGGTTTGCATGGACACCACACACATTATCTTCATTTTATTTTCTACTGCAAATAGTACAGATGTAGAAAGTTGCTTTCTATGTTTCATTTGTAAGGAAGCAAATGTATCCAGAGCTCCCAATGTATGTTTCATTAGACTTAGAAAAGGTCAAGGAAAGATCAATTTAAAGAAGTAATGAAATGTGTGTTTGGGGTTTGATGGGATTTGTGTCTCTTCCAACTGCACAGTCAGATAGTCAATAGTTTAATCTAATATAAACCCTGTTCTCTGTAAACACTCAAAAAATTCTGTAAAGTTTTGCAATAGCCTCTGTAAATAAAACTTAATATCTGCTGAAAAAAATTAATACTGAAGCAGTAATGTAAAATATAAAGGTATAGTCTTATCTTTTATTATTTATCTTTATGTTGATCTAAAAAATTTTCAAAGCTTCATTCGTTTTCTTTTTCTTTTTAATACAACTACAGTTCATTCTGACTATGAAGAAATAAAATTCTTTCATCATTTGCTCACCTGTATGACTTTCTTCCTTCTGTAGAACACATTATATATTGGAAAATGTTTCAAATATCAATAGGGAAATGATTTCGAGTTTTGTCCATACAATGCAATTGAAATGCCACCAAAACATTATTCAAAATATATTTTGTGTTTCACAAAAGAAGGTCATACAGGTTTGAAACAACATGATGGGGCGTACATGATGACATAATTAAAACATTTTGATAACTATACATTTAAATTTTAAATTCTGTTATAATATAAATGTACCCCTATTGAGCACTGCTTTAACTGTTTTGGAAAGTCAGTTGGAAATTAGGCATCTCCCATTTACCTCGAACAGAACTCAGAATTGACGTGTACCTTGTCCTCATTAACCATGTCACAGAAATAACACATTGCCCTCCAGCACAGAGCTCATCTTCAGTGGTGCCCTCACTGACCCCATCTCTTGTCACAGCCCGCTTAAACACACTAACCTTCAGCGCTAATCAAAGCACATCACAGCACAATTAGCCACAAATGAGTGTTGTCAGATGATCCTTCATCACCCCTCTGTATTTAAAGCCCAGCAGGTAATACTGAGCAGTGCGATCAGTGCACGGCAGATAAGACTGATGGATAAAGACAGAGTTGGACAGTGACTGGCTTCATGTGAGATCACTTGTTATCCTTCAGGGTATCATTTGGTTCATTGTGTCCCAAAAACCCTTCTGTTGCACATCACAATTTATTTTATTAAAACATACAGTAAAACAGTAACATGGTGATATTGTTAAATTTTTACAATCTATTTTAATATTATTTATTTTATTTCTGTGATGGCCAAGCTGAATTTTCAGCAGCCATTATTCCAGTCCTATGTGTCACATGATCCTTCAGATGATCCTTCCCATGATCCTTCTAATAGGCTGATTTGAAACGGTTCTTATTTTTATTAGTGTCAGGATTTTAAGATTATTTGATAAGCAGGAAGTTTTACAGTACTTAATTTATTTGATATATATATATTTTTTAGTAAAATTGTAAATGTTTTTACTATTATTTTTGATAAACTTAAAGGGATAGTTCACCCAAAAATGAAAATGTGATGTTTTTCTGCTTACCCCCAGGGCATCCAAGATGTAGGTGACTTTGTTTCTTCAGTATAACACAAACAAACATTTTGACCTCAAACCATTGCAGTCTGTCAGTCTTATAATGGAGGTGAATGGAAATTGTGGCAAAAATATAATAAAACTTACGAGATGGGAGGAAAATATATGTCAATACTCTGTTTATACTATTGAGCAGCAGTACACGTTTTACAAGAGTAGATGTTTTGTCAATGGTGCTTAGGATCTGCAAATCATTTGCCATTGTCCTGATCATCTATACTTACTCTGTGGTAAATTTAATGTACTGTAATGTAAAAGGCAGCCGTTAGCCATCATTATTTGTTTTCTGTGGCTTTCTGAATATGTATTCACACATCGGGCACTCCCCCTATCTACCAGCCCATGCCACCTTCACATAAAAAGTCAGGTATGAAAGCATTTTAGATTAGCGAGAGGCGAACCTGTCGTTCATTCATTCAGTGCTTAAAATGGTGGTTTCAGGTGCTTTGTCGACATTGATGCCACCTTCACATAAAAAGTCAGGTATGAAAGCATTTTAGATTTTGCAAGCAATACTACAATGATAGTGTTGTGGACAAGAACAAAACTATTTGCGTGATTTGTAATGCAGAGGTGAAATGGTGTAATAATACTACAAATCTGCGGAACAGCAGAAGAAAAAAAATATTACACATGATGAATAATACATGCATAAATGATATATTTTTTGTTTATAGGCTTGTAGCCTCAATGTTACAGCAAATTTTGTAAAATTTATTTTATCTGCGGTCTTATCAGAGACCAGTATGATCACTGTTACAGTCCCTCTGCCAGTGCAACTCCTGGCCTCTCAAGTTAAACACACAGCCACAGTAAAAAGTATAGCTGCATTTTTTTATGTTTTGGCTGCATATTTTTGGGAAAAATTGCAGTAACAAAAAAAAACTGCACTATTGTGAAATATAATATTACAAAATTACACAAAATTCTGCAGTGGCAGAGTTGAATTTTCATCAGCCATTACTCCAGCCTTCAGTGTTGTGCAATCCTTCTTGCTGAATAAAATGTTTGTTTATTTATTTATTTTTAAAATGCTGGCCTTAACTTTGTATACTCAAGGTGAGTCCTTTGAATTTTCTTTTCTTTTTTTATGTTTTTGTTTTGAATACTCAGAAATGGCAGAGGTGTGCTGCAGTTCATTGTTGTACAGAAACATAATTTCTCCCTCCCTCAGATTCATGGTCTATTATGAACAACTTCCATCATGTGTCAAGAAATCACAGGGCTGATTATTGAGCCCCTACTCAGGATATGTAATCAAAGTTCAGCCCACACAGCTCTGACCGAGGTTTATATTCATAAACCAGGCCTTTATTGCTTCAGGAGCCCAAGTACTTTTGAAGACATCGTGGACTTCTCACTGTGACTTCATTTACATTTTATCAAACAGTTCTGTGTGACTTGATTTTGATTGTGAACAATGAATGGTTTGGTATTGTGCTTAAAAGCTGGTGTCTTTCACTTGATTGTACTGTAGCTGATTATATCTGCAGACATTTCAAAATATTCAGTCACCTAAAAGGTGCCAAGATTGAACGCTTAAGGGGTTCAGATGCCCATTTTCTACAAGTTGGTATGATTCGTTAGGGTCTTCAGGAAAGGTCTATTACATACTTTGGTTAAACATTATTTTTTTCAATGGTAGTGTAAAACAATATCCTTTTTACCTTGTCAAAAAAAAAAAAAAAACTCTGTTCACAGCGACCCATTTCGGTGCACGTCCCTTTAAATGCTACTGAACTTTGCTCACCGTACCCCTTTCTTTTGTGGGGTGACAAGCAGGAGCCGGTTGCACAAAGTCTGTTTCTGTTTATACCCAGTTAAGTTTACATTTAGTTTGAACAAACTCAGAACTCAGAACAAACTCACAAATTCTGGGCTCAAGAAGATGGGTTTGTTTTTGATCGGGTTTTGTCACCATGGTAACTCACGCTTTGTGCTGTGATGGTGGCAGATTTTTACCACCGCGGTGGTAATGGACCAACTACCGCCAGTGGCTCATCTATTAACAAATGTGCATGTTTATTTTAGCACTTTCGTCAGTGAATATGCAGCCGCCAAAAAACTAAAATAAATATCAAAGAAATAATACAGTTAAACAAGAAAGCCTAAAATACCCTAAATAAGAAAGTTAAATGCACATATATTTTACCACAGAACTCATTATAATCAATCACTGATGCTACAATGGATGCGGCAACACACGACAAATTCTCGACAGTGAACTGCCTTTTCATATTTATGAGGTACTGACACAGTACCTCATAAATGTCCTGCGTAGACAGTTCAAATGTCCTGCGTAGACACTAGACAAACCTCTTGCATCGTGGTGTCTGGTCCAGTGTAGATATGGTTCACTGAAAAAAGCCTTGTCTGCTTGGTAATGTGTGCAAAGTCAGCGGAGGCAAGCAAAGCGGAGCCAGGCAAAAGTATAAATCCCCCTTTAAGTGGGCGCATTAACTCCTCGTCTGCACGTGCTCTCTTTGAAATGGGAATTGTTGCCACATATCTTGTTAAAATCTTTCATTTATCATTGTCTCATTAGTATTTGGCCAGTTTAGAGAGAGCCTCACCAAACCTGACCAGCCAGGCGTTTGCGATCACCGGAACTTGAAGAAAGAAACTTGTACAAACACGGATGGGTGACATGAATGGAGATGGCTCCAGATCAGCGATGTATTATTTGGTTTCCCAACAAGGTCCATCGCTCAACAAAAAATCAATTTGCTGAATGCATACGCTGTATTTTCCTGAGTTCAAACCTGTCACTCTAAAGGAAATGCTGTGTATGATGTTTGAAATAATAAATAATAAATAAGGCCTGGGCTTTTAGTTTATGTCTGCTTTTTATTTGCGCACATCAGTCGTCCGTTTTGTTTATTTTGTGATTATTAAAGTTTCATTTGATTGTCCGCCGGTTCCCGCCTCCTCCTTCCTGATGATTATGTAGATTTTATTATTACAGTGGTGCCGAAGCCCAGGAGAAGGAGGGACGCGCTGCTGAAGATCCCTCGTCGCTGTGGTGAATCCGCATTGCCATCGAGCTGGCGAGGAGTGTGCCGCCATGGACGCTTGTGACGGTGGGCTGGAGCGATTTGCCGGGGACGGGCGAGCTCGCTGCCGGCCGCCCGCGATGTGGAGGGGCGGTTGCCATCCGTGAGGGAGCGGAGGAGTCGGCGCCGTTCGCTAGAGAGCCGTTCGCTGCCGTCCGCCTGAATGGGGAGGAGCAGGGAACGGGGGACTCCTGCCGGCTGGCCAAAACCGGAGGAGCCGTCGCCATCCGCCGAGGGCTGTCCAGTGCCACCGCCAGGCACTGTGGAGGACATCACCCAGTTGGTGGAGGGCCGAGCAGCAGTGCGTCTGGGAACCGGAATTTTTTTTTTTCTTCCTCTCTCCCCTCGCTCGTCTCTGTTGCTCCTCCTTCCATCTCCTTTTCTCTCGCCTCGTCTGTCCTACCCCCAGGTTCCCGCAGGTCCCCGTGAGCGGTCCCCCCCGGGGGGAAGGGGGGGGGGGGGGGTAGAGCGCAGTCTCGAGGGTACCCCACGGCCTGCGAGGGGCGATGGGGGTATGTGGCGAGAGGGGCGGGGCCGAGGGTTGTGGGAACAAGGATAACGGTCTCGAGTCCCATGTAGGAGATGGAAGGATATAAAACTTCCTACTCAGGGAACTATGGTTACATTCGTAACCTGAGACAGTTCCCTTTCGAGGGAACTTCGAACTGCGTCCTCTAGGGGTCACTTTGGGGAACAGTATACCCACGCCGCCATGCTGAGGGGAGTGCTGGCCAGAACCATTGTGAGCACTAAGTACCAACTCTACCATTTCCATGGGAGTTGCCCCTGGGATGTTTAGACAGCTGTCTGTGACAGTACCCCTTACGGCCAAAAGGTCTAAGCTACATAACCAACTTAATTGTTAGGGCCTCGGCCCTGGGTAGAGCTGAAGGCTTGGAATCAGGAAAGATTCCTTTAAAGGGATACGACTAAGAACCTAGCATTTCTGCCAAGTCTTGCCTGTCACACAGGGGCTACTGCTAGCTTACGCATAAGCTTGCTGAAAGAGCTGTCTCGACAGTTCTCTAGTAGCAACACCCTGTTTAGATAGGTATCCGCAGGGCCGTATTAAGACAGTGTGGTGCCCCTGGGCACTTTACCTCAAAAGTTACACAAAAATTACACATTTGCGCGTACTTGTTGTGGACCAACTCAACTCTGACTGATTGGGGATGGAAGGGGGGGACTGATAGTGGTCATGTAATCTTTATTCATTTATTTATTTTTATTATTATTGTTGTTAAGTTAGTGTTCATAAACGAGTTATGCATGGTCTTTCAAGAATTTCAAGTAATAATAAAGCTATTTAAGAAAAATATTTTTAAAAAGCTTGTATCATGTGGTGACCCCCTAGTTGTTTTGAATGGTTGGTGCCCCTGGGCACTGGCCCAAGTGCCCTTATGGATAATCCGGCTCTGGGTATCCAAGGATACATAGGTGGAGTGATGCCCAAGATAAACGGGGCTTTTACCAGCTCAAGAAAGGGCCTCCTTTTAGTCTGGACCATCAGTCAGGTGATTTCTATGAACATAGAACCATAAAAACATTATAGGTCCAGCATAGGAGACTGTTATGCGAGAGGTTTCCACCTAACCTCAATCAGGTGGAGAGCTGGTGGTTACAGGGGAATTAGGAAGGGGAGGATAAAAGCAGAAGTAAAAAATCCCTGAAGGCAATGATTAGATTCCTCGGTATCACTCCGATTCGGACGTGAACACTGCCTCGTCTAGATCACACCCCTTAGGTTCTGCTTACCTCCTTGTGACCCACGATTCCTCTAACCCCTGCCCGCAGGTGGGGGAGGAGTGCAAGTTGCGACACTAGCCTTCTGTGCCAGTCTTTGATCCTCAGATCGAGACAGGCCAGGACCCCTATGTTGTTCGTGCTCAGACCTGGACCTTTGTGGAACAAAGGATCTGAAAGCAGCAGAGCGGGCCTTCTCCCCGAACTTCTCAAATCGCCGTCTCAAAAGAAATACAGAAAAGTTCAGAAGGCCAAACCTGAGCATGGAAAAGAAAACCTTTTCTTTCCTCCCGATGTCTGCCAGGTTCATCCACAGATGTCTCTCTGCTGCCACCATGGTCCCGCCCATGGTGGAGGTGGCCTTCTTGGTAGCACGGAGAGAGATCCGTGGTGCGGCGCAGCTTGGCAACCTGATCAGAAAAAAGGCCCCTGCCTCTATCCAGGTCTCTTAGCAGATCAGTCTGATATGCTTGAAACACCAGCATTGTGTGTAATAAAGCCACAGCCTGACCTGCTACTGCGTATGCCGAGCCATTTTCGAGATGATTTTCTGAAGGGGACTAGATGGCAAGGAGGGAGATTAAGAGAGGATGTTTCCCCTGCAGAAAGAAAAAAATTCCATAGATAAAAATGATTTATAAATGATTTATAAAAATTTTAGCTCTTTTTACAGGGGGCATCCCCTCAAAGCCGCTTTCGCATCACCTCAATGTCGGCAGATTACTTTAATGCCGAAACCGATGGATGTGAGAATAAAACGGCATCTTTCATTTCTTTTTTATCTCTGTATGGAGATCATGCACAAATGAAAGGCTCACCTGAGCTGGAGGGCTATGGTCAAAAGGTAATTTTCGCTCAATAACCTCCAACAGCTCTACATACGCATGGCAGTATTGAGAAGGCTCAGCCTCAGCTTCTTCTCCATCCTCAAATATCTCCTGCTTTTCCTCGGTAAAAACCCAGCAGAACACTAACTTGTAAGGGAAATTGGTCAATTTAGCTCAAAGGGAATCATTTAAGATTTTAAAGGGAATTTGAACAGAATCACTGTTTCATGGCTGATCACTGAGACGCCCTGCGAAAATGTGGAAGTGTAATGAAATTGCGTAGACATGAACAACCATCAATCACTTAATTAACCCTCACATTGAGTTCCTCAATGAGGTAAAAATTATATTAGATACACCAGTATAGATCAGTCTGGAGGTACATTGCCTGTGTAAAAGTGTTCCCTTTGTTGTTGTTGAAAGGGGGTTTCCCGATGTCGCTGATTGGCTGGAAGTACTGTAGTCACTGAAGTGATGTCTTGGGAAGCCCATGGTTGGGCGTTGGCTGACGATGCAGTGTTGTGTGGGCTGGTTGAAGTTAAACAGGCACTCGAGGTCATACTCGGAGACACGGCATTACAAAACTTAACTCAGAACATGAAACTCTCAAACGGAAAAGAAAAGAAGTAAAGTTTGACGAGACTAGGTGGTGTTCTCATCGTGGCTAAGAAGCAGCAGGCATGCAGGCCGAAGCACGCTGGAACCACGCTCAAAGAACGCTTAAAGTGATGACTAAAAGCATGGCTAAAAGCTAAAGCTAGAAAGCAAAGCTTCAAGCTAAAAGCTAAAAGCAAACTAAAAGCATACATGAATAATAGCAGAAGCAAAGCTAGAAGCTAAAAGCAACATTTTATGGTGTCCTAAGTATTTAAACTGGCCTGTTGGCCACACCTCAAATGTTGTCTTGACCAATCAGATATCGTCATATGATCATAAATCATATGTTATCTTATCAAGTACGTTGTCCGAATTTTCCCGCTCTTGCAGGTTATAATTTTGGACATGATACCTATAACAAGAATTTGATACATTTCACAAATAACTGATGGCTGTTTCAAGCAAGCAGATTCAAGCACAAACATACCAAACAGTATTGTTTGGTACAAACCTGGCTCTGCTAGGTGGGGGAATTCAACTCTGTCAACTCTGAAATCAACTCCGTGGCAAGGAATGATATATGACCTCCTGTTGCCTTTTAGGAATTCTGCCCGTGTTTCAGCCACAGGCCTGATCGACTCTTTAATTTGTCTGATTCGGGTCAGATATGCTACAAACCTCAGTATCAGAAAGTGTTAAAGATATAACATCATCCTCCCGAGGCTCTCTCTCATCGGCCGCCATTACGAGCGCGAAAGGGAAATTCCTCTTTAAACCATTCAGACAGATCCACCTGTATTCTCACGAGCTCATTCTCCTCCGTGCCTCAGCACGGACAGGTTCTGAACTGCGCGCAGATGGCTGCCTTTTTTTTCAGATGAGAGACGAACAAGAGCGGAGCTTTTTCCATTGAAAAAACACTCACAATGCACTGAATGCCTCCTCTAAGACATCACGTGTGTGCTCTTCACCCAAACAAATAACGCAAAGATCGCGCATGTCAACAGGTGTCAAATAATGCTGACACGGATGCACACATTGTCTAAACGCTTGCTAGTTGTCGCCATGATAAACAGAGAAAGATCACTCTTACCAGTTCTTTCAGATGCACGCTTCAAACTAAACAGTCAGTGAAAACGAAGAAGATGAATGACGTGTTCTCCTGGTGCTTATTTATAGTCGCGCCGGTAGTGACGTCGGAGGCTGTCGCCAGCCAACAAGTTGGTGTTTTTTCAATGTATGCTTCAGAGACGGGTCACGACGAGGTGTTCCCCAAAGCGACCCCTAGAGGACGCAGTTCGAAGTTCCCTCGAAAAGGAAGTTATATTTTTTTTGTGACTTGTGTTTGAATCATTGTGTTTTCTAATGATGTGTTTATTTTATTGTGATTGGATTAATGTAACTGTGTATAGCACTTTGGTATACTAAGGTTATTTTAAAGTTCTATAGAAATTTAACATTGAACTGTTTATTTTATCTATGCTTTTAAAGCTGCAGTAGGTAACTTTTGTAAATATATATTTTTTTACATATTTGTTAAACCTGTCATTATGTCCTGACAGTAGAATATGAGACAGATAATCTGTGAAAAAAAATCAAGCTCCTCTGGCTCCTCCCAGTGGTCCTATTGCCATTTGCAGTTACGGACTGCTGCCGGTAAGAAATCAACCAATCAGAGCTGCGGTCCGTAACTTTGTTTGTGTTCAAAATGTAGAAAAATTTATATAATAAGCGAGTACACCATGAATCCATTTTCCAAACCGTGTTTTTAGCTTGTCCTGAATCACTAGGGTGCACCTATAATAAGTGTTTATATTCGGACTATTTTAGATTGCTTCGGGGGTACCGCGGCGGAGTAACCCAGTACCTTTGTGATTCTTCATAGACATAAACAGAGAGAAGTAGTTCCGGCTACGATGTTCTTCCGCAAGACGCAAGCAGTTCTATTAACCGCTAGACCGTCAAAAGTTCCCTACCATAGCTTTAAATTGTGTATTTGCCCCCACACCCTTTATTTTTTTTTTACTGACTGTTCACTTGCCTTTGATCATGTTAGAACTTTCTCAGACTATAGTTTTTGCTATGGTATATGTAGAAGTACTTAGTGTATGGAAAGCAAAAACACACTATAAAATGAGTGTAATTATTTTTGTTTGCATGTTCACATTGATTTTAAAATTACATTTTCTGATTTGTTTCATTTACTTTTTATGTACTGATAAAACACTGATGGTCACTTGCAGAAGTTGTAGTGATTTTTTCTTTTCCAAGAAAGAATGTGAAACAAATTGATTATATAATTTTAATTTTGAAATATTTAAAAATATAATTTAAACAGAAATATCATATCGCATATTGAATATCGCATTTTAAAAAAAGTTATCGCATATGGCATTTTTTTTCAATATCGCACAGCCATAATAACAAATTTGATGAAGAACTTGATGGAGCTCAGACTCAAAACATGCGGCAGCTATCACCGTTTCACAGAACACTTTTAACCAGTGTGTAATGGGAAGATGTTTGTTTGTTATAATTCAAAGAAATAAGTTCGCTGAAACATTTGTAAAAAAATTGTCTTTATAAAAACTGTTGACAGATTTCTCCATGTTTTTGCCAGGCCTTCAGATATAAATTCAACTCTGTTCTACATTTCATATTTTCTTTGTTTTACCAGAAGGAACTGCTTTTCAAAGATATCAGCCGCCATGTCTGTCCTAAACTTGCCGTGATATAGTGTTCTGAAATGGAGCACAAATTGCAACCAGTATGATCCAAAGCCAGTAATTCTGCTTGGCAAGTAGTCCTGTATGATGAGAAGTATCACTTCGGTTAGAGAAATAATGCTGCCAAGTGCAGAAAGCTCTCATGCAAATTAACAGGCATGCTGGGTAACGGATAGGATAGGCCCTGAAATCTCTTGCCATTTAAATCTATACTGAGTGTGGGATTAGATTGATCTGTTCATATCTCCAGGGAGCAAAGACTGCCCAGAGGCTGGATCCTTCATGCCAATGAAACAAATAGTTTAGTTGATTTGATTAGTCAGTGCCAGATATAAAAGGGGCTGACAGTTGGAGAAGTGCTGAGCAGATTTGTCAGAGTTCACTTGTTTTTTACAGTCTCTGAAGAATTATTGGTTTGTACAAGAGTGAATGCCCTGGGTGAGGACATCTGTCATCTGCAGGCATACTGTGTTTTTCATTTTTAAGGTTCAAAACTGGGGTTCAGATATTTCCCTCTAGCTTATTTTTTAATCATCAGGGATACAATACATTGATTTAGAATTTTACAAAAAAATATATAAAAAAATAAACAGTTCTTTTGAACTTTATCAAAAATAAAAAAATATATAAATAACTAATTTTTATTTTTGCATGGATAGCTGTTGAAATAAATTGTTATCATATGCATTAGTGTCAAAATAGATGATAAAATTGTGACACTTGGGAGTAAAAAATAGAAATAGGGAGTTAATAATTAATGTTCTTTTATGTGGAAGTTTTAAAAGGTGTTTTTGAGTTACCAGTGCGGTTGAAGTGTAAAGCATGTGCTTTGAGAACATGCTAATAAGAATTCAAGAAAAAGAGCTCCAGTTTGGGATGCTAGGGATGCAATCAGGAAACATCTAAAATCTTATGTGTAAAGAAAAGTTAGGTCTATATTGAGCTTATTAGCATGTTTTTTAAAACTCTTTGACTGAATGTGATTTAATCAAATACTTTATGTATGTTTAACCTTAACCTTAGGTTTATGAAGTGAAATGCCTGCATAACTTGATTCAATTGCTTATAAAAACTTTTAAGAGAGTATGATTTTTTTTTATAACACAATGAACACCTTGCATGCACCGATTACATTTCTCATAGTTATAATGTATATCTTGGCCATATCGTCCAGCCCTAGCGCTACTGTGTCTGTAATCGTACATATGTTGGCCATTTGACAGGGAGCAGAATTACTCCCTGCCTTGCTGTGTTGTAATGGAGTCTCACGAATCATTAATTCAGTAATTACCTTCATTCAGGATTTGTATGGTGGCATGCAACCTGCTATTATAGAAATAACCCAATAATGCCATGCTCATGACTAATACACATTATTAACAGACTTATCTCCATAATTTTATTTCAGAATGAGCTATTTTCAGGCTTTTCTGTTTGTTTAAATTCTAAACTTTTTTTCAGAAATCTGAATATGAATAAGGAACATAGTTATTTGTTATTTATCTTTAAAATAATTTGCTTAAATTATTAATTTCTCCAAATTACACTGCTAAACAATGTACAGTACATCAAAAACCTATTTTAGGAATTATAATGAGAAGCGACTCTATCTGAACTGTATTTTCAGAGAGCTGAACTGTATTAAAATTTGTTTGACCTTTGAGAAGCTCCTTGTTAACTTTATTTCCAGTAAAACTCTGAACTAACAAAAGGCTCAAGGATGCAGCTGTCAGTCAAGCGGTGGTCCCAGCAGAATGTGTTATCAGCTGGCTGCTGCTTGAGCATGTCTTCCTGTCCTCTGCACTCTCATTATGATGTGGACCCTGAGGAGCCTGGGTCATTCCACTTTATTACACAGAACATAATTTATGAACTTATTTGTTTTGTTTTCTTTGTATGTGGATTAGGGCTGCACGATATTGGGAAAAAATGACATTGCGATATTACATTTTTCTGCTATATATATTGCAATATGAAATCTAATCTAATTTTTTCTTACAAACAAAAATGGGGTGAGCAGATTTACATTCTCAGTTAAAAAATTTTAAACATCGACACCATCGTGTCAATTGATTAATATGCGCGAGGGAGAGAGAGCAAGACAGCGCTCGTGTTGTTTGAAGCGCTCTCTCTCTCTAGCGTGCGTGCGCACTTTCTCTCACGCACTCTCTCTCGCGCGTTCACTCCATGAATCACATTCATCAAGGGCTGGGAGCAGCTGGCCCGTACAGTTAATGATTAACGGTTCAAGTAAGACAGCCTACATCGCACATCCTGCGATGTGACTATATTGGATTCGTACATCGCAATATCGATGCTTAAACGACACATCGTGCAGCCCTAGAATGGATTATTTGGGTTGTTACCGACATCTGGTGAAAAATTTCATGTCAACAGTGCCTTTAGAAATATATTTATGGAGTAAAATGGTGATGTTTTCAATACTTATTTAACCTGCTGTAGATGTGTAGATGTGTGTGTGTGTGTGTGTGTGTGTGTGTATATTAGGACTGGGCGATAAATCAATTTAATCGATTAACTCGAATGTGTAGTTTACATTGATTTGTTTGAATGAAAATTGGTTTTCTTTTTAACATCCGCCAAAGTTCCACTTAGGGCTCTCGTAGTTCTGATTGGGCTGAACCCCTCCCCCTATGTGTAAAACATTAATAACAAGCAGAGCTATAACATAACCCATTAAAAAAAAACTCACACTTTGTTCACTACATTTGCAACTGTAGTGTGATGTGATCCAGTTTAGACAGACTTTTAGCGCAGCGGGGCACAGCATGACAACTCTCGCGTCCGATGTAGACACAGTTACAGTGTCTGCACTATTTACAAATAATGTATATTCAAAAAAAAAAAAAAAAAAAACCTAAACCAGTGGCATTACAAGATGGAAATATAGACTAGAAAACATATTTACACTTGCTCTGTCCTATGTCCATGACACTGACTCAGTGAGTAGCTGCCCATTTTAATCTTAACAGCTTTAATCTTAATGCAGAGTGTGCACTTTGATGGTTAGATAGTATTAAAAAAATCGATTTAAATTGTAAATCTGAGACGCGTGCCCTAATATATATGTATATATATATATTTTTTTTTTTTTAATATAGAAACAATATCATTTTAAAAAGTAAAGTTTCTAAAAGCATTGAAGGAGATACCATAATAATTTAATATATATTTATATTAAATTATATTTAATTATATGATATGATTAATATTTTGTTTTTAAATATGATTGTTTCATTCTAAACTTGGTGATTATCTCTAAAATGGACACCCAACATAATATATTTACCATCTGAAACTAACCATTTCATGACAACAAATGGAAAAGTCAGCCTTCTATGAATTATCATCTTAAAAACTGTGCCTTTTAGCACCAACAGCATGGGCTCTTTTTACCCCAAATACCCCAAATACCATACTTCTGAATATTCTTTTGTTATTTAAAAACCGTTGCTTTAATTATCTTAAACAAAACTGAAAATTGTTAAGAAGACTCTCGTCTCAAAATATATGCATTCATTTGAGCGATTCTCATTTGCTACGTAAATCTACAACATTTAAAAAAAAACATAAAATATTAGATCAAGCACAAAATCAACTTTGCATTGCTGCCGGTGATCACACCAAGGACCAGCCAAATATACATGTGTATATATATATTTAACAGTATCATTCTCCATTCACTTTCATTATATGAAACAGACAGGCCAAAGCCGTATCTTAAAAAATGTATCTTTTGTGTTCCACGGAAAAGTCTTACAGGCTTGAAATTATATGATGAAATTATGTAATTTCAAAGTTTGGGTCAACTACACCTTGCCCAGCTTTGATTAACATTTACAACAACCAAGTCTCTGCACCAAAAAGTCTTTGTCCACATTACACTTTCTGATCCTAGGTGGCCTAATGAGGTTCTGGCTGAGTTGTCCCAGGGCACAGGGCTCAAACGATGCTTTTGGTCACCAGTGGTTGCGTGCCTACCAGCCACAAAAACTAATTTCACGAAACGCTGCCTCCCCATTCAAATTAGCAATGCTATCACAAGACTAATTAAAATGCCAAGAGGAAATTGTTCAGGGCGATTTGCCTTTTGCTCATCATATCCTAAATTTGTCAAATGTGGCAAAATAAATAAATAAATTGCTAACTAGTGCAATGTGTGATGAGGATTGTGATGGTTGCAATAATTGCTAAAGACAAAAGTACATTTATCAGGTGCATCTTGAGATGTTAAGTCATTTAACACCCCTGAGCTTGTGATCAGTATTACTGGCGACACCTCTAAACTTAATTTTAGTCACTGGGAACTAGTCCAGCTTTTTATTAATTTATTGGGTTGTATGACACAGGCTTTTTGCTTCCCTCATGTAGTCATGGACATTAATGAATGTTGCACAGTCATGTGACCAAAACAATGTCATATATTTTCCCATGAAAGCCCATGCATTTCCTATCACAATGTAATTTGTCTCATCACATCTGAGGTTAGCAATAATATTTATATTGCATGTGTAGGGGGTTTGCACTTTACTACTGTAAGCTTAATATTTCATAGTTTTTTTTTAATCTATTCATTAATTTAATAATACATAAAAAATTAAATTCACACATATAACAACTTGAATATGCATTTTGCTCTGTAATGATCATTCTAAAAAAAATGTAACTCATATATATATATATATATATATATATATATATATATGATATTTTGGGGGCGTTAAAGTTAGAGTGATAGAACTTTTAGAAAAAAAAAAAAAAAACCTTGGTTTGCATAGTCTTTAATTTATTTAAGAAAAAGATATTGCAACTAGATTTTTTTTTTTTTTTTTTTTACATTTTCATCACTTTTATTTATTTTAGCCCTCAAATATGCCATATATTGGCTACCCATTATAAAAGAGATAAAAATTAACAAGACTTTTTCTGTCTTAACTATTACCAATTATGTGGTTAGCTGCATTTTTTTCTTCCTTTGCTGTCTGAAAGCCTGTATCTTGGGAGCCATTCATTTATATACAGTATGTTTTTATTAAGTTGTATGGATGGATTTAATCTGGTTCCATTCCCTGCTGCAAAAGTTGCAATGAAAAATGTGGCAAATGATATGTCCCTGGGTGTGTATGTTTGAATTTGCGTTTGGTATGATGGAATGCTCTGTGGTTATTTGTTGAAGAACAGAGATTTATTCCCTATGGTACATGCCTGGAGATAATGAGTCTCAAGATATTTATGTACTGTGCACAGATATACAGTTACCTCCATATTTTATCTTCTTTACTCCTCACTGACCTTGACATAAACATTTCCCAAATGGTCTCTTATTACCCCCCCCCCCCACACACACACACCAATTCAGGCAATAAGAAGTGAAGTTTACAAAGTGATGTGTCTTAAAGGGATCATATGACATTGTTAAAAAGAACATAATTTTGTGTTTTTGGTATAATGCAATGTGTTTATGCAGTTTAAGGTTCAGTAAAATATTTCCATATAATGTACAATATTGTTGGTCCTATATGCCCCGCCTTTTTTGAAATGCATTGATTTTTACAAAATTCATTGTTCTGATAAAGAGAGGTATATGATTGACCAGCTATCCAGTGCATTGTGATTAGCCGAATGCTTCAAGCATGTGACGGAAATTTTACGCCCCTTACCATACTGTGATGCATGCCCCAGCACAACCAGACAAAACCATTAAAACCCATTACAAATTAGGCATTTGTTACATCCAGTGGGGACATAATTACTTATTATAATGACTTATACTGTATTTTTACAAGTTGCATTGCATATTGCACTGTGTAAACATTAAGCCATGTCTGCATTAATGATCGGAGAAACAACAAACAACAAGCACTACTCTACACTGCTCAAAATTCAAGTTTGAATCAACAGTAGCAAATTCTTTAAATATATATAAAAAAGACATACTTACAGGCTGTGAGTCAGAATTGCCAGACTGTCGTTGCAAAGTTGGAACTGCCTCACTTAATAGAAACAGCCTTTGTTCCACAGATGCATTGCAGGCTACAGGTTCAGGAAACAGTCCTCATCTTCCATAGTTATGGCGTTATGGAAATCTTCCCTAATCGTGACGTAGACATGTGGAGGCGTGTTAGAATGAGGCATGGTTGACTCTTTACTTTTATAAAGACTATCTCGTTGGATTTGAGACTTTAGACTAGAGATCGACCGATATGGGTTTTTCTATAGCCAATGCCGATGTTTAGAGGTCAGGGTCAGCTGATGGCCGATATGTGCTGCCGATTTTTAGGGCCGATATCTTGAAGTTTTCCCCTTCATTTGCATGCTAAAATGATAATAAGTGGATGCACAACATTTCTAAACTTATCATCATTTATTGAGCACTGACTTAAACCATCTCTCGAATCTTAATTTTGTGCACTGCATGGTATTAAAAAAAAAATGTACCCAAAGTTAACCAAACAAATCAATAAACTGACCAAGTATTATATATATATATATATATATATATATATATATATATATATGTATATGTATATATATATTAGGGGTGTAACGGTTCACAAAATTCACGGTTCGGTTCGATACGATACACTGATGTCACGGTTCGGTTCGGTTCGGTTCGATACGTTTTAGATACAGCAAAATGTAAAAACATCTCAACTTTTCAGAATGCCGCAAGCGCACCGCGGGTCATGTGACAAGAACCAACCAATCAGCTTCATCCTTTCCCGTAACAACGTTGAGAGCTCAGCCAAGATGAAGGATCAGCTGATCATAGTTGTATATGGATTGCAATTTTGAAATAAATTCAGTAGCAGAGCTACTGCAAGCGATTTTTAGAGCTGCAAATCCATTTATCCTTCGCTGAAATTTCCGCGTCTCATGGAGAGAGCACGTCATTGTTGCTTAGCAAAGACAGACGCCTCGTTACCCTGTCATGTTGCAGATGCGACATACCGTTGTTTTTTTATCCACCACTCTCTTGCCATCACCATTATAGCTTAAAGGGAATCCAAAGTGCACCCAAACACCAGACCTGTTGGTTATTGGAGGATCTTCTCATTTCTAGTCTGTTAAACGCATTGGCTATTTTGCAACGAGCCTTCAGCGCGTACTGAGTGAGCGAGCGCCTGCTGAGTAGCCTAACATAAACATATAAGATGGTGTTTTTTTCTTCTTCGGGAGTGTCAGGGGCGTTGCCTGTTACGTTGTTTGGGTTATTGGGCTACCTTGTTGAACGCATATCATTATATTTCTCTCTCTCTTTTTTTTTTTTTTTTTTCAAATATAATTAAATCAGGGCTCTCAAGTTTTGAACTGAGTTCAGAGTGAGATTTTGCCCGCGGTCGCGATGTCGGCAGGGGTTTGATGGGGACGGGTGTCTGATCTCATAAATGACACATATTCTTACAAATAAAATAATATTTATTTAATTCAGCATTTATTTGTGTGTGTGTGTGAGAGAGAGAGAGAGAAAAAATGGTCAGTGCTGTTTATAGTAGGTGTTGGTAGCTGGTTTTGAGGCCAGGGGTTGGTGGCTCCCATTTGAATCACTGTGGTTCCAGGCCAGCCATTTTTCACAGTTCCATCAAGTGCTAAACTGTTCCTGGTTTTGGTCTTGTTTAATCCCACCATGGAGAAAACCCTCTCAGCATAGGTATTTGAATGAGCAAGCACTAACACTAATGCAGCTATTTTAGAAAGCCTCCCTGCTTATGTCCCTCACACCTTGATGGACACAGGAGTTATCTTGTCTGCAGACTAAGCACCAGTAAAAAGAGCTGGTGGTTCCCATTGTGATGAATGGTGATCGGGTTGACCACTCCTTCTTAAAGGAACACCTACAGGTGGCTGCTCTACATAACCCTCTCTTTTTCCCTGTTTCCAGTGGGTTCTCCACTGTTTCCTCTATGGTCCTCCACAGTCTCTTCCATGCACCCATCCTCTACTGGCACCCTAACTCCCTCCCCTACTGTATTCTCCACAGCCTCCTCCTCTGACCTAGCCACCTTTTTAGGGAGCTGGGCCCGCATTCATAAAGATTCTAAGAATCCTCTCAGAAAACTCTTAATTTAGCTTAAAAACTTTTACGTAGGAGTCTTAGCTTAAAAGCGATTCGGGACCGATCTGAGAGCAACTCTGAGTAAGGAAAAGACAAAAACGTTTATCTTAGTGAGGAGGCGGGGTTGAACCGGTTGCTATGTATGACACAATCTTTTGAAGACTCTGATTGGCTGGTTGTCCAAGAAGGAAAAAAAAGAGTGATTTTAAGTATAGGGTCTATTCTAATCCTCACTTTAAATTTACATGCGTAATTTTTCCTATTTGACCGTTCTCTCTCTCTCTCTCTCTCTCACACACACACACACACACACACACACACATTATATGTGTGTATATGAATTCTATTTTTTTATTTACCATGCTTTTAATTTCCTATAAGGTATTTGATTGGCTTAGAATGATAAAAATTGTTCCACTCTTTCCAATTACAGTGATTGCCGTCCTATGTAAGTGGCGGTTTGAGTGTTGGTTTTAATGTATCAAACATGGAATCAAAGCCAAGAAGAGCGAGAAAGCCAATCTGGACAGAGGAACAGTGTTTACTGTTAGCCCAGTTAGTGGATGAACACAAGGCCATTCTTAAAGGAAAATTCAGACACAGCAAGGGACAAGAAGCAGACATGGGAGCGTATAGGACAAACTATTAACGGTTCATTCCCCCTGCTTGTGTTCACCTATAAGCCTGCTATATTCATAAATGCAGTTTTTAGAGCCTGCAAGGTGGGAATCTCCAGTGGAAACTAAATGAACTGTGACACAATAAGATGTTCTGAAAGTGCTGTAATTGTTTGTGTGATCACTGCTTACAGAAGATTGTGACAGACCCAAATCATCACTATTGCATTGTTGCATGTTCCCAGTTGCCAAATATCGTAATGTAGTGATTACTTTAATTTATATATTAAATTATATTATATTAAATTATTATATAATCTATACCGTCTTATTAACTCATTGTCATCCATTGTCTGCAACACATTTCTTCTGCCTCTTCATCTTTCTGCCATTTTCTCCTCTGCTAAAGAAACTCTTAAGCCTCTTAAAAGTCCTCGTCTGTGCTCATAACAAATTTTACCTTAAGACCTCTTTTAAGGGATAAGATGCTTTCTGAATTAATTTTTTCTTTACTAGGATTTTTTTCTTTAATTTTAAAAGTAAACGCCCACATTTCTAAGAATTTTCTTAGAATTTTGTCACTAGGAACTACTTTTTGCATTAAGATTCTTTATGAATACGGGCCCAGATCTTTTAGAACAAAGCATGAAAGATTGCTCCTTTGCCTCTTCCCTGACATCTTTGAAATAGACGAATGCAATAATCAATATTATACATTGGATAAAATATAATGAAATAGCCTAGGCAAAACGTTTTGAAAATGGGGACCAGGATGAGGTGCAGTAAAAATAAAAGGAAAGACATTTTTTTTTTTTTTAAACTATTATGGATACTGCCATACAAGTATTATGGATAGGCCTATTATAGAAGTCTCTTATATAAAACTGTCAGAGTAGCCCCGCATCCTCTTCAACGTGTAACTTTGGCAATAAAAAAATAATAGTGGGCTAATAATAGGCACAAAAGCTACGGCCGACCACGTATAATGGCCAAAATTGCGTGCGTGTCGGGGTCATAATAACCATCAGACCAAAACATATCTTAGACTGTTTTTAAAAAATGTTAAATTAATATATTGATAAAAAAAAACATATAGTGAAAATCTGTGTCATTGTCTTGACAAGTCTGTAACCGTAACGTTACCTACTTCAGCGAGCGTCTGGATCTGTGTTGCACACGAGCCTGTAAAAATCTTACCCGGATACAGCAATGCTATTTTCTGATTGGCTGATCGGTAGCTATATTTTTTTTATTCGATTAGCAGGTGCGTGTCAGGGCCTTCGGGGAACTCACTTGATTCCTCTACGTTACCTGTTTCACTGTTTAAAAAAATAGCGCCGCAACTTGGTGGGCGTTGTCCTCGTAATGTCTCTGCGTGAGAAATACAAGGTGTGGCGTGTGAGCGTGTGAACGGGTTGAAATGCGTGAGTCTCACGCCCAATGCGTGAGACTTGAGAGCCCTGTTAAATACTCCAACGAACCGTTCGGTATACATAATGCGTACCGCGTACCGAACCGAAAGCGTCGTACCGAACGGTTCAATACGAATACGCGTATCGTTACACCCCTAATATATATATATATATAAAATAAAAAAGTCAATCATTTAGAGCATTTATAAGTATATAAGCATAAGTTTTAGACCATTTTTTTTGGAACATAAATGTAAACTTAAATATACATTTAAATACAATTTTAGAAATGAAAATCTATTGAACTGAAAAATATAAAAAATTAAATGTATAAAAAATGTATAACAGTAGTGCTGCAAACACACTCTGTGTTTGCTATAAATGACACAGAACATCTAAAGTGCATTCTAATTTCAAACTTACATCGCAGTCCATTATTAAAATAAAGTACAGTCAACCAAACACATAAAAGGTTACACTGGTCAGTTTAAATAGACCGCAGTATGCCGGTCCACTCTGCTGTTATGCACGTTTTTGCTCATGTGAAGAGGATGATCTTTTCTGTCTAGTTTACGTAAAAAAAAAAAAAAAAAAAAAAATATATATATATATATATATATATATATATATTATAGTTTAACATTCAGATACATTGCGAATATGGAAACATATGGATATGTGCAGAACGAGACCTGAGCAATAGCTTCCAAATACATCTAGTCAAACCCGCGCTCGCTCTTCATCGTA
Source organism: Carassius gibelio (assembly GCF_023724105.1). NCBI lineage: Eukaryota > Metazoa > Chordata > Actinopteri > Cypriniformes > Cyprinidae > Carassius > Carassius gibelio. The sequence goes on from NC_068400.1 coordinate 22,353,056, forward strand.
TGGATCAGATAATTTTTCGGATCAGCAAAAAAAAAAAAAGGCCAAGACAAATAAACATACGTTTTGTCTTAATTTTTAGTAACATTAATTTATTAATAAAATATATGAAATCAACTTAAAGTGCACATGGCATAATATCTTCTTTTTAACATAATAGCCGGACTTCTCATCTCCCAGTGTGCTGTGATGAAGTGATCATTTATCATCACAGAGCTCTCCGTACTCCTGGACGTCCACCCGTCTGTCGTGAGCGCAACAGAGGATGCTCGGGATAGTTCATCCACCACCTTTTTCTTCTCCTGTTCGTAAAGATCTGGCTCAATCTTTTCGCTGAAGTGGGTGCGCGACAGGATGTCGTAACGTGGCTCTACGCACCGTCACAGTTTTACACTCTAACCTCATCCTTCATCGTTATATCTGACAGGGAAGCCAAAATGCGCAGGGCGTTCAAGCTCCTCCATTCCTCTGCTCGCCATGACCACTGAGTGTAGACTGAACATGCGCAGTTTTTTTTTTTTCATAAATCAATCTGCGGTCACGTGTTTGCCGAACCAAAGATATTGATCCGAACGGATCACGGATCAATGATGATCCGTTGCACCACTACTATAGTCTCATTTGAAAAAATTGCAGTTGCGTTTTAAAATACAACAACGAACACCACAAAACCATTTAAAGAGGCACATTCGGCGGTCTCCTTGACGAGAAACAGTCAACAAAGTAAAATGATCTCAAACGTATGGCGCGCTCTCTTCATTTTATCAAATGATCATAATCACATCTATTCATTTTACAGTCCTGCTACTAGCATTTTATTCAGACTAAACACGTAGTAATAATAATAATACCGCTGCAAAAAAGGAAATTATCGATTATTGACATCCCTAAATACAAATGAGTTGGATGGAAAACTGGTTATTGTCTGCATCAAACCATGCTTCCCAAGAAATATCATTCACCGTTGTGGGCAGCTCCTGGACAGCTGTCTCTCCGAGCGCAGTCCTGTCTGTGAGCGGGGCGGAGTAACGGAGCCCTCAATAATGCTGCAGTGTTTGTGAGAGCTGCCAACTTCTCCACCCCATTTACAGAGTGAAATTCTCTTACTATCTTTATCTCCAAGGACTGTCGTTGAATCTTCCAAAAGTTTTGGCTTGGGGTGCTTCACATGAGGCAGCAGCAGCGCACCAACAACACGTCGGCTTCCCGCCGATGCCAATATATAAAAAAAAATTACAAATATCGGCCCGATATACAGATCTTCTTTAACAAGAGCTTGTAAAACTTCAATGATAAAGAATAAATTTAAGTTGCATCATATGACCCCTTTAATGTGATGGTTTAAGTGACAGAGATGCATTAGATATAGGTGGTGCTTTATTTTTTTAATTGAGTGCTTATTTCATCATCATTTCAGAAGTCGTGGTCTAGTGGTTAGAAAGTTTGACTCCTAACCCTAGGGTTATGGGTTCGAATCTCGGGCTGGCAATAACACGACTTAGGTGCCCTTGAGCAAGGCACTGAACCCCCAACTGCTCCCTGGGCTCTGCAGCATAAATTGCTGCCCACTGCTCCAGGTGTGTGTTCACTGCTGTATGTGTGCCCTTTGGATGGGTTAAATGCAGAGCATGAATTCTGAGTATGGGTCACCATACTTGGCTGACTGTCATGTCACTTCACTTTAAAGGTGTTTTGTACCGTGCCTGAACACATTTGACCCCCAAAGCCCAGTTCGTTTGACTAGTGTTGCGAGCTCCATGCTGCCCTCAGGTCCTGGCCCGGTTGGAGGAGATGGGCCAGGGCATGGTTCGTTGGGCTCAGGAGTGGTACTAAACATGCCGGAGCACACAACAGATACTATTTTGTAGTGTGTGCTAGGGATGCATCAATCTGATACTCAGGATCAGTATTGGCTCCACTACTGGAATCAGACTAGACCGATCCAAATCTAATACGGTGCATATACTATTATGTGTTATTGTTGAGCCCCAAGATAGGCACAAAAACATTATAAAGCACCAAAACGTTTTGAAGAACATATTTAAAGTGTTCTGAAGCTGTTCCATATGTGGTACAGATTAAAGGCAGGGTAGGTAAAAAATTTATAAACAACTTTCTTCCAAATTCGTTTAAACTTTCTATATATATCACTGCATAATTAAAATGTAAGTACTCTGATAAAAAGAGTATAAAATCGAGTGACTCTAGACCGTTTAATCTGTATTAAACACAGCTCATTATTTCCATTCGGGACGAAACATAGGATTGGCTTAGGCGACTGTCACTCTCTCGCAACCATGGCAACCACACTTTTGCCACACATGACCTGCCCACTTACGCGCATACGTTTGATTTGAGGAATTCAAGAGGCACGGATCCTAGGAATACCAAAACAATGGCAGAGAAACAGCAAGCAAAATTCACAGTACCGGCCTATGCAGTTAGTGAAGGCAAACCAGGCAAAAAAAGGAAGACCGCAACAAGAAAAGGTAATGAACAAAAAGTCTTTGGATAAACAAAGAAATAAAACGTGAGTTAATATCGGCGTGGCTTTCCAGCGATGCGAGAACTGAGGGAACTCAAGGGGCTGAAAAGTGACTCCTTGATGGCTTTATTTCTGCTGGACAGGTAAATCTTTATTTTTGTATTTTGATCATACATCTTTTTTTGTTTATTTTTTCATGAAGCATGTGTCATTAGCACACGTAGCTGCATAATATAGCTAACATAACATTACTTAGCGAGCCGTTGTAGAGACGATAAATAATCTATAGGCCTAGCTCAAGATGATAGTGTAACGGTGAATGACTCGACTTGGGATCCATTTGCAAGCTTTTATTAGAACACTCATAGTCGTACAGGCGAAGGGTCAGGATCAGCAAACACAGTGTAACAGGAATATCAGAATCGTAGTCAATACCAAGCAGTGGGTCGGGGTAACAAGTAAGTATCACAGTCCGTATAACAATCAGGGTTCAAAGGTAGGCAGCAAAGGTTCATAGATCGATATACAACAAAGGTTGGCAACTGGGAAAACAAGACAGGGTAAAACGCTCAGAAAAGTTAGCCATGGCAGTAACAAGACCTCGCAATGAGGTGATGCAAAGGTCTGGCTTATATGGCAGTCTCTGATAGGGAACACCTGGCCGGTGATCAGTCCAAGGTACGGGGCTATTGGGTAATGTAGTCAGTATCACTGTACGTGAGTGTTTGGATGCCTGTAAGTGTCAGTATTCGGGTGATGGTGCCCTCTGCTGGCCACTGGAGGGACTCACGGGGTTCGTATCCGTGACAGATAGCTATAGCGTGGCTTTGGAAGGAGCCCAGAAGGGAGGGGGCGGAGTGAATGGAAATAATGAGCTGTCTTTAAAACGTCATGAGAGGTCTACAGACACTCGATTTTTATACTTTCTTTTTCAGAGTACTTACATTTTAATTATGTATTGATATATAAATAAAGTTTAAACAAATTTTGGAAAAAAAAGTTTTTTATATATTTTTTACCTACCCTGCCTTTAATATTGAAGTCATTAAATTCAAGTTCACATAAACTCTTCTTTATGCTGTGGCTATCATCCTCCATTCAGCAATCAAACAGCATGTCTCGTTCTGTTACTACAGTCAAAACAATGACACTCTCTCTAAGAGTGCACAGTAACTGAGGTTTAAAACTGTTCAAAGAAAAGGCTCAATAAAATTTCAAAAACACATTTAATACACTATGTATAAATAACTCTTCCCTTTGTACTAATGATGTTCGGTTTGTGAACTAATCGTTGATTTAACCGTTTGGTTTGCGTTTCCAGTAAGCATTAATCCACAAAATAATTACCTTTTTTAACGTGGCCAACACTCCCTGTGAGTCAAAATAAACCAATATCCCGGAGTAATTCATTTACTCAAACAGTACACTGACTGACCTGCTGTGAAGACAGAACTGAAGATGAACACGTGCAGAGCAGCTTGTGTGTTGTACTAACTTTTCTATGTGGATTCTGAGGGCTGCATAGCCTGCTTACTGTGACTTCGTGTTGTTTCATGCTAATCATTCTGCACACGGGATGCGCATAAGCGCTCTGTGCTGCTTGTATTGGTGCCTTTAGTATTATAATACTTTTCTACACAGTCAAAGATTATTAGTAATTTTTCTTGTTTGGTCCTATCCATCACATGTTGCTGCCTTTATTACTGTGCTATAAATTTAAAAGAAACGACTTTTAGACACAATACAGTATAATGTCGCATGGGACACCACTTGAAGGGCAGGTAGAGACTCGTGTGTGCAGGATACAGGAGAATAAGGGTGTACCCACGCTAGGCAATCTTAATGGTGTCCGAACACGTTTCGCTAGGCAATCTTAATGGTGTCCAAACACATTTATCCCCCAAAGTCAGGTTCGTTTGAATAGTGCGATCACTCTGTGCCATGCTCGGGCACTGTTCATTTAGCCTGCCCTGGCTTGGTTGGAAAAGGTGGGCCAGAGCACGGTGCACATGTAGTGTCAGAGTGCAGATCTTCTGATACGTGCAGCATGATTGAAAGTGACAGTGAAAGTGACGTGACATTAAGCCCATGATGGTGGTCACGGTGACCCATACTCAGAATTTGTGCTCTGCATTTAACCCATCCGAAGTGCGCACACACACAGAGCAGTGAACACACACACACACTGTGAACACACACCCGGAGCAGTGGGCGGCCATTTATGCTGCGGCGCCTGGGGAGCAGTTGGGAGTTCGATGCCTTGCTCAAGAGCACCTAAGTCATGGTATTGAGGGTGGAGAGAGAACTGTACATGCACTCCCCCCACCTACAATTCCTGCTGGCCCGGGACTCAAATGCACAACCTTTCGATTGGGAGTCCTACTCTCTAACCATTAGGCCACGACTTCCCATAATTGCGTGAACATTTCTGAGTGGCAAAAGCGATACATCGGTAAAGCAATATATTGTGAGAGGGACATGTTACCGCGCCCCAAACGACTAAAAATAATAAGCCACAAAGTTAACAAAACGATCCAATAACTGTGCTGCGTAAGAGTGCTTCTCTGCTGTCTTCATGTGCGATCAGAAACCTTCCTATTTCTCTAGTTCATTTTGGCCAGTAATTATTGCCTAAAGAGTTTGGAGAACACCTGATAAGAGATCAGAGACCATTCCTTCATGGTGCTTCTTCTATTCAGTTCACCTCACTCATTTTCTATAGGGTTCAGGTCAGAGGACTGGGACGGCCATGGCAGAAGCTTCATTTTGTGCTCAGTGACCCATTTTTGTGTTGATTTTAACATTTGTTTAGGATTATTGTCCTGATGGAAGATCCAGCCACAGCCCATTATACTGTAAGATTTCTAAAGGAGGCAGTCAGGTTTAGATTTTTTTGTCTTTTGATATCTGATTGAATATATAATGCTATGTATCTGAACATGATGTCTAGGACCTCTGGCAGTAAAACAGGCCCACAGCATTAAAGATCTAGCAGTATATTTAACACTGGACATGGAGTACTTTTTATCCCTGTTTGTACTAAACCCATCTGGATGGTTTGCTGCTCAAAAGTTTATTTTTTTTCATCTTTCTTTTTCTGTAGCCTGACTATAGAAGCTAGTGCCATTTGAAGTTCCAGTCATGCCTGACAACTGAAAATTCTGGATTTTGTTCTTGAATGAGCAAGGAGAATTCTTCTTCAAACCATTGTGAACGTGGTGATGTAGGGGATCTTTGAGTATTTTGGTTTTAGGTTTTCCTACCCCAAGAATCAACTAATCTATGCAATTCTCCAGCTGTGATCCTTGGAGAGTCTTCAGCCACTCAAACTCTTCTTGTTACCTTGCATTATGTTGATATAGACACATGTCCTCTTCCAGGAAGATTTGTAACCTCTTTAGTTGGAACTCCTTAATAGCCCTGATGGTGGAAATGGGGATTTTCAATGTTTGAGCTCTTTTCTTACAGCCACTTTTATTTTGTGAAGCTCAACAATCTTGTTCTGCATATCAGAACTATATTCTTTGGGTTTACTTCTTGTGATGGATGATTAAGGGGTATTTGGTCTTTGTGTTCCTCATATTTATAATCATGTGGAACAGGAAGTCATGGCTGGACAATTTCATGCTCCTAGTCACCCTGGTGTGCTAAAAATATATATAAATGTCAATGGTAATATACTTCAGAGATATTTTACTCAAAATAATTTCAATAATTGTGGCAAACATGCATTGGAGAAATATAATTATTTAATCATGAGATTTTCTCCCCACTTTCAATTTTTTTACTTTAATGAAAGGTTAGAATTTCTTGAATATTTTTAACTGAAAGATCAAAAGGATAAACAATGCAGATATATTTTTTTTACATCCACCTTTGCTTATATTCACCAAGGGTGCCAATAATAGTGGAGGGCACTGTATATTATATTATATTATAATATTATTTATATATATTATTTTTATCAGTGTTTTAACAAAACGAACAAATGTAATATTTTAGAACAACACCATGTCTTTAAGCACCTGTTTAAATCACTCTGTACTGAGATGTGCTTAAATTGTTTTCATTTCCCTGCTCTTCAAAGGTGTGGAAACGTTCTGGAGCCTGGTTCTACAAAGCATTGCCGAAGCATATTCGTCCCATTAAGGATTCAATTCTAGATAACAGGAAGCCAGTAATAGAAAGAGGAGAGCTACTACCAGTGGCCAGGAGTGCACCAATCACCTACACATGGGCTCAAAGCAAAGGTTAGATTCTAATTATTCTATTCTAATCTATTCTATTCTATTACATTCCATTCCATTCTACTCTATATGGACCTTTTCGGGCCTTTTTTGGGTTATCCTTCTATTTATATTTTTAGACATTAAATTAAAAAATTAGAAGTTGATGTCGACAATAGAAAAACAAACATAGAAAGACATTTCATAACCTCATAACTTTCAAAATCTGATAATTAGCCCCGTTATAATTAAACTGACATACTGACATGACAGTCTCACGTGCGCACGCACGCGTTTCCGTCAGCGCGACCCACGATTATACTTCACTTATATCCACTTGTTGTAGTAGTAGCTATTATTGGCCTCTAAAGTAATGTAAATGTAAACAGCACGAGACCCTGCTACCGCAACTGTCAAGACTGGCTCGCTTTGTGTTTATTGTCCCGTCAGTAGCAGCGAACGTGTCTTCAGCGCAGCGGGAAGAGTGGTAGAAGAGAGGAGGACTGGGTTAAAACCTTCCACTCTGGAGGCTATTCTTTTTCTCCACGATGCTCTGTAAGAGACTGTTCTAACTTTTCATTTGACTGGACATTTATTAAACTAACTGTCTGTGTGATATGCTTGAAGTGTTTTATATATGGATTTTATTGTAGCTAAGTAAAGTATTAGTGTTAATTTGAGAGGCTTAATTGATTAAATATGTTTTAGGCTACTCGCTGTCGGCTCGACTGTTTAACGTTAATCGTCATTTAAAAAAAAAAATGCTCCAAACATTTTTCTAAATTAACTTGATAAAGAAATGAAAAGAAACATAACACAAAACATTTTTTAATTGTTGCAAATAGGGCAGGCTTCCACTGTGTAATAAAATAAATAAAAACATGGGCTCGTGTCGGACTCGGGCTGATAATTCTGATGAGCTGTCGGACACGGGTCGGGCTAGGGCCTGAGCGTCTCGGGCCAGGGCCGGGCTCGGGCCTAGATTTGAGGCCCGTGCAGGGCTCTAAACTGAAATTCTCATTCTTGGACCATAAAAGATTGTGGTGTTAAAGGAGAAAACAGGATCAAGTTTTTTCTGGGTCTTATCCCATTCCCCTTCTCTCGTATTACTATTCTTTCTGGTCTTTCCTTAAAGTTGAAGGCAAATATATTTTTACTACAATGCTTGTGTACAATGATTGTGTTCATCCTTTTCTTAATAAAAGTACAAATCTGAGTTAAAGTCAATAGAAGAAACTGTCTCAATAGTATACAGTGGCCACAAGATGCAGACTATTTATGATGTTAGTGTGAGGGTAAACCATTTATGTACCCTTTACATAAGTTGCCTACTTACAAAAATGTCCCAAACATGAGTATTATATTAAAAGTTTTAAACGTATTCAGCACACAGTTAAAAGCAATGGAATAAAAGTGCGCCTGTAGATTGGAAGCTCAGTTATACTAATTAAAAAAATTCTTTGCTCAAATATTTTGCATTCAGAATGAAATAACTTTAAATCTTTTCCCCCATGTATGACAACAACAACATAAACTGAAGTACAAAGAGTGTGTTGCAGCTAGTTGCAGCAATACTGACATGAATAAATACATATAAATAAAGCCAGAGTTTAAGTAAACTGTTGTCTAACAAAAAGGCAACAAACATAGGCTATATATATATATATATATATATATATATATATATATATATATATATATATATATATATACACCAAAAACCTACTGAACCTTGACCTTTTTCTGTACCTCTAGTATTTATGCCTCAATTGCTGTCAGTTTGCTTAATTGAATAGAACCTGGAATATTTTGACACACAAAAATGTTTAAACACCATTGCATAAGATAAGAAAAATCATATTATCAATCAAAAAAATTTTTTATTTTGCTAGCACATAACCACACTTTTGGTGATTTTATGCTAACATTTTATACCTCCATACTGTGTCTGTAACTAGGCCATTGTAGCAGCTAAATCTAAATATACTGGTGAGGCTATAGATCTAAAGGTCAGTTAGCTTATTAAAACACCCTTACTTTAGATGGGACATCCCCTTCTTTGCCAGTGACACTATTAATGAGCAAAGTCATCTTAAGGTCAAAGTCATTTAACCCTTCTCCATATAAACATTCACTCTAACATTAATTTCAGGCTGAAATGCTCCTAGCTTCCAGACACAGTTCTGCTTAACCTTGCAGAAATGCATTTAAGGGAGGATGAAAAGTTAAATATATGTAAAAAATAAACTTGCCATGGCATGAATTAAATGGTCCCATCTGCAGTGTGTGATAAGCTTACTTATCAGAAGAATTAGGCAGTAGAAGAGTCATACAGCATGTGAGGCAATGTATCAGCCTCCAACGCTCAGAGGGCCAATATATCATAATGTTATTACATATGATAAAATTTGTGGGTCATAAGAGTTTACAGTCACACAATTTCTCATGCATTTCATTATCTTCGACATACAAATAAGATGTTCAGGAACGTTAATCAATTCCACATATGGTGGTGCTTTATAGCGTTACAAAGATGTATTGTAGGAGTGGTTCACTTTGGCAGGTGCACATCTGTTCATATGTTCCTGGACTACAATTCATATGTGGTTGTTCATGAGTTTTCTTTTCCTTTTTTGTTGAACCAACCTTCGAACACCAAATATGGCTTAGTGCCATCCACGTTTGCTTTATAGCGAGAAGTGTATTAGATGCATTAGTGTCGTAGGGGTGGACACCTTTTCTATCCATTTAAAGGAAGACTGAATAAATGGGATCTGAAAGGCTTTTTTGTGGGACTGACATAGAGTAATACCTCCATACCAGCTGCTGCTATTATGCATGAGCATATCAGAGGTTGTTATTGAATGAAGCTTGATAAAAGCACACGTTGATTTAAAAACTGACCATTTGATAAAATACACTTTTATGAGATTTTTGTAACATTTTAAGTCCAACAATGAATTGTGTTCTTATAAAGAACCAAATTTGACTGTATGCTTGTGTATTTTTCATGTTTTGCTTCTTAAGTTATTTGTTTATATACATGTAATTAATCGAAATTAATCGCATTTTAATCGCATATACATATTTGACCTGGGAACAGTGAGAAGTATTTTTTTTTCACATGGATTTATAGTATACCATTGAATAATGACTGAATACATAAGCTTAAGCAACAAAATATTGTTTATTTTTGTTCAACCAAGTCTAGCAGACCAGTGCAATTTTTGCCATGAAGTGTAGCAATAGCATATTTAGAAACAATTTAGAAATAGTACATTTCAGAAATTCAGGAAGCTTATAGGTGCTGGAACCTTCTGTAAAGTGCTTTTAAGTAAAACACAATACTGTCAATTACATTCAGAACATTGGAAACACTGATTATTAGAAAACATCTCTCTGTTGCTTCAGAGGCCATAACATACTAAGTCCAACTCTCCATTGGCCAAAACAATAAAGAGTTCAACATAAACTGTTGCACCAACAAAATAATACATAGTTCAACATAAAGTGTAAAGTCCACGCTAGCTGCTATATGTTTTGCGTTGAGGTGATACTTGAGGTTCGATCATGTGCTGCGGTGATATGCGAACGCTAGTTGGTGCTTCAGTATAATCGGTCCGCCGAAACTCATCCAGTGAGAAACGTTCCGCGGTGCAAAAATAAGTTATTAAAAATGCGTGATCATAATATATTATTATTATTATTATTATTATTTTGTTGTTGCATTTCTTACATCATAGATTGGATTATGGGTTCTCCATAATGTCACTGTAATTTTGACCCCGCTTAGATTCGAAAGGGATAGTTAGTTCGACTAAAAACAAAAATGATGTGATGTTTTTTTGCTTTCAAGTAATTCCAGACTAAATTATCCTACAGTTAGAAGTAGTGATGCATTAATCCAATACTCAGGATTGGTATCAGCTCTGATACTGGCATTTTCTGCTGGATTGGGTATCGGTCAGACGAGACCAATCCAAATCCGACATTTTGTGAATACTCCCAACATTTCGCGAATACTATTGTGTTACTGTTAAGGCCCACGAAAGGCACACAAACATTATAAAGCAACATAAAGTTTTCATACACTATAATTCAAGTGTTCTGAAGCTGTTCCATAGTTTAAGGTGAGGTACAGATGAATATTTAAGTCATTAAATTCTAATTTAAATTCACATAAACCCTCTGCCTTAGCTGTCTGACATCATCCATTCAGCATTCAAACTGTCGCGTTTGTTTATGACAGTCAAAACTATGAAACTCTCTTTAACAGTGCAGAATAGCCAAAATGTAAAACTGTTAAAGGCAGAATATGAATTTTTTGCTGTTAGAGTGCATGTATTCAAAATAAACAAAGACCAGGTAGTGTAGTTTGATGACGCTGTGACTGAGTGTGAAATCATGGGAGTTGTCATCTTCATCCCCACAGCTGATGCAATCCGACGGGACTCGGGCAAAAATCATGTTCATGGATGAGCTAATGATTTATTAATATAGTAGAATGAAGCAGGGTGAAGCCAAAAGCTATCAAAGCAAAACAAGGTCGCTGAACGAGCGTGACACACTTCCGCTCCCTCTGGTCATGCTTATGTGGGGGCGGGGGGTAGCACTGTTTTAATCATACTATATAAGTTTGAAATCTCTTTTGTAATGCTACTCTGTGCGGTCATCACCCTTCTATTAAAATGCACAACATATTAAAGTGTCTTTGGTGTTTCCATGTCTTCTACAAAACAAAACCAGAAATCAAAGGGTTATGACATCATTGGCAGGTGATACAATGACACTATTGACACGGTACATGTCACCAGATAAAATTGCTTATTTCTCTGGATTCAAACATTCGTTTTAAACATTTGGAATAATGTAAGTACATAAGTCAGCAAACTATATAACACTGTTCTAAAGGCTCAATAAACTGTCACACAGATTTAATACACTATGTATCAGTATCTCTTCTCTTTGTGCTCTAGACTTTTAGACTATGCAGAGTGCTGAATGCTGTGACTCCATGTTGCATCAAGCGCATCATTAGCTGGGATTTTGCATAAAACATTTGCAAATAAGCACCGTTTCCATCTAAGTCAGAGAGAACAAAATCTTCACTTCCTGATAAACTCACATTAAATATCACTGAGAAAAGTATGAAAAGCCACTGAATATAATAAATTCTGAAATCGAAATACTTGCGCTTTGAGTGAGCAGACAAAACACAATAAATGCAGTCTTGCTTTCAGAGGCGAATGTAAGCTGTTTGGGAACACAGTCGTAGTAGACTGTTCTGTGAGGCAGTTATACAGAAATACTTTGATCACAGACTTTGCTCGGGCACTTCAGAATGACCATGACAACATTTCAGATGCTGTGCAACAAAATTGTTTTGCTGGTTAGTCAGGTCATATTTTGGAGAATATGAGCTAAACGCAGGGAGCTTATGCTCCCAAATGGCACTACAGTGTTGTGGAGAGGAAAGGAGGAGATGAATTGTTGATTACATTATTTTTGTTTTCTTTGTGTAAAAAAAAAGTATTATTGTCGCTTCATAAAATTCAGATATAACCACTGATGGCAGATGGAGTATTCTGATGACATCTTTCATATTTTTCTGGACTTTGACAGTGTATTTTACTTGCCTCCCGGTTTTCATACAAACTATCATATACATTTACATTTAGTCATTTAACGGACGCTTTTATCCAAAGCCACTTACAAATGAGGACAATGGAAACAATCAAAAACAACAAAAGAGCAATGATGTTTAAGTGCTATAACCAGTCTCAGTGAGCTTAAACTCAGTACACGTAGCAAGGGCTTTTAAATAATATAATATAATGTTTCTACTGTATCTCTGTCAATCACTCTGATATTTTAAACAGTTCTGTGAATGACTGTGTGGTCATTCTTTATAAAGTAGCAACAATGTTGTTTTAGTACAGTACTGTGCAAGTCTTAGGCACATTAGTATTTTCACCACAAAAAAGGGTTTTAAGACAGATATAAGTTTTTTTTTTTTTTTTTTTTTTTTTTTTTAAGCCAGCCATGTCAGTACGTAATATCAGTTTACATTTCCAAACATTCATTTTGCCTTTAATTTTAATAATAATCTAGAGAGATTGTTGAATGCACAAGCAGTCTAACAACAGCCGGTTCTGGATTTAGTTTGTCTCAGTTTCATCAGTTTCTTCATGCAAACACAGACAGATTCGATGATTGTGAAATTAGATCTCCATGAGGAGCATGGACTACTTGTGCATTAAAAAATCGCTTTTAAAAGGCACTTACCGAAGATGTCGAGCTCATTCTGGCGTTGGCTTGTTGGCGTGAAGAGCTCCGGATTCCTCCTCCCATCGGCAAATCCCATAACCTTCAGTATATTGAGTTTGTTTGTTTATGATGATTTAGTTTAATCCTGTTTTAGGAGCGTAGGGGTGTCCGGCCATTTATTTTGATCTTGTTTCTGATTTGATTATTTATAGGGAGTTAGGGAAGTTACTTTGTGATTTTGTTTATTCCCTGATTAGGTCATTTATATATGTTTGGTTATAAGTTTATTTTGTTTATTATTTTGACCTTGGGGCACCCTGAAGTTGTTGCTCCTTAATTTAATTAGTCTTTCCACTTTAAATAAATTATACTTTTGTGGAACTTAGTTTTGTGTTGTTGGTGATCTGTTGGCTGGGGCTGTTTTTAATAAATAAGTATAATTAAATTAAGTATATTTAAATAAGTATAATTTAAGTTTGCGATCATGTGTGTTAAGGGCTAGATTTTCACTGGAGGAAACAGCTGTGATGCTTTTGTAAACTCTATTTACAGTGTACTGTGTACGGTTTATGAAGCTAAATGCTATAGCCCTGCTAAAAAAGCCTAGTGATGCCCATGCTTCTTCCGTACATTTTGGAGGACCAGGAAAAATATTTCAATCAATCGCTCATGTATTCAAGAGGCACCGAAATCTGTGTTCTGATTCGGTTCGGTTCATACCATACCATCTGTACCCAACCCTATACATGACGCCGCGAAAAGCAATAAAAGGTATATTGAATTAACCACATTTACATATTGTATAAACTTGTCTTGTACATATTATGTGTTCAGAAATAACTTGAGGAAAATGCTTTAAAAAAAATCTCAAATTTCAAGGTAATTCTAATTCAAAATGACCGAAGGTATAACACCAGCAGACGATTATTAACTATAAATGTTTTATAAATTTTTTTACGGAAACTTCCGGGCAAGCAGATTCTCCACAGCTTTCTCACCTCTCGCTATGACTTGTCAGGATTGCAGTGCATTCCCATTGGTTTACTGGCCTGTCGCTGATTTCATGCGTGAGGTAACCTGTCCGCGAAGTGCTCGCCAAAGCTTAAAAATGCACTGTTGCTATCAGACCTCAATTGCAGAAAATCATATTGTGCTTGATGCAAAACCAACTAGACTAAATAACAAGAAAAAGACACTATATATAAATATATGTATATGTACTATATATAAATATATGTATATGTATATAATTGTATGCTTTCTTGAGCAAAGCAAATTTGAAAAGTCCACTGAAAACATATCTTACATTGTTGGTCATAGACAATATGTTAAAGATATACATTATTGTCAACATGCCTAAGTGTTTGTGTCACCCTGAGTTTTTGCCGCTCATCACTGCTCAAATCTGTTATGCCTGCCAGATGTCAGATTTTCATGAAATTCCAATGAGCTGTATTTTACAAATTTACATACATTTAGCCTGATTAACCCTTCAGAATTAATTCCTAAGTATATAGAAATTATTCTGCCAAGCAGATAGAGCAAGATTAGTGATGATTAATAAAAACAGCTGGAGATGAAGGTGTTATCTACATTTTCAGCAGTATTTTCTGTAGCATTGAGCATTTGATGTTAAAAGCTCATGACAGATAAGACACTATCTGTAAGGTGCTTCCATATACAGAGTAATTATTGATAGATTATTTTTATTAAAATTAATGACTTTGAGTATTGAAAAACAACTTCAAGCAGAGCTTAAAATGAAAAAGTTTTATTTATGAAATCATTGTTAAATCTGAAAGCCTCTGAGCAAATGTTTAGATAATCTTCATTCTCCTTTCTGTCCCCCCAGGCATCTGGGATAGGAAGTGCTTCACCTGCATGTCCAATCACATCAAACTGACTGAAACTTTACCTAATCTAACAATCAGCTGAACAGAAAGATATTCATTCTAAAGTGTATCTATATCACTCTGTTACATTTGTTTAGACGTGGTGATTTTGAACTGTCAGGCTTAAAGGATGTTTCAGATTCAATAGAAGTTAAGCTCTATCAACGGCATCTGTAGCAGACCTCCAGAGGATTTAACTGCAGAAATGTGAAGCTAACAATTTGTTAAAGCACTTTCTTTATTTCCAAGCTAATGTTTTTCTTCTGCATTTACAAATGGAATAATTTTGTTGTAATCTAATTTTGATAAGCCAGAGATAGAGCTGAGCATTTTCTTTTTAAACCTTAAACATTTAAGTTTTTTTTTTTTTTTAACAGGCTACCCTGCTCCAGAGCAAGTTTTATCCTAGGTTACAGATTTCAAACCCAAACTGGAACAATCAGCTGTGAGCAAAGTGAAAATATATATCTGATGCAATGAAGCCCCTCCCTTGTATTCTTCACTCCAAATTAAATGAGTGAAGAATTTTAGAGATTAAATTGCCGATTTTTCATCTACTTACTACATATATATTAGATTAACTGTAATAGTTTATAATTCGTATAATTATTTATATAATTATGCTTTCAAATGGAGTGGCAGTTAAAACACAGATAGAGTTCATTATTGAAGATGAATTGCCTTGCATGTTCACAGTACATGCATACCACACCTGAGCCCAACTGAACCTGACTCTGGCCCACCTCTTCCAACTGAGCCAGGAATGGCTAAATGAACTTCGCCCGAGCGTGGCACAGAGTGATCGCACTATTCAAACGAACCAGTCTTCGGGGTAGGGGGGTCAAATGTGCTTGGGCAGAGTTAAGATTGCCTAGTGTGAGTACATTCTTATTCTCCCACATCCTACAAACATGAGTATCTACCTGCCCGCACTCGCCCAGCTCTATCTCTGGCTTATTGAAATTAGATTACAGTGATGCAGTGAAGCAGTGATGAGCGGCAACTTTTTTTTTTTAACCGGGTATGCTGATTGATAAGATTAAGACGCCCCACATATGTTTTTTAGAACACACTTAAATAGGGAAACATCATAACATAAAAAGTAGCCTATGCACATTTCCTACATTATTTGTAAATTAAATTTATCTCCATTACTCTCCTTCTATCATCTCAGTTTATCCATTGTTATTTGAATAGCTAGAAAAATATAGCTGGTTTTCCAAAAATGCCAAAAAACATTAATGCATAGTTATGTTACGATATGTAATATTCAGAGGGTGGGGAGATGGGGGATTCCTTTGGTTTATATGTCTCTAAATCTGCTAAATTATGTTTTACTGCCAGTGAATGAGAGTTAAAACTCGGGTGACACAAACACTTAGGCATGTTGACAATAATGTGTGTCTTCAACATATTGTCTATTAACAAAAATGTAAGATATGTTTTCAGTGGACTTTTCAAATTTGCTTTGCTCAAGAAAGCATAAAATTATATACATATAGTTATATATAGTACATATACATATAGTTATATATAGTGTCTTTTTCTTGTGATTTAATCTAGTTGGTTTTGCATCAAGCACAATATGATTTTCTGCAATTGAGGTCTGACAGCAACAGAGCATTTTTAAGCTTTTGCGAGCACTTCACGGACATGAACTCACGCGTGAAATCAGCGGCATGCCAGTAAACCAATGGGGATGCGCTGCAATCCTGACTAGGGATGGGTACCGAAACCTGGTATTAAACTGGCCCCGGGGCTAAATTATGAAAGACCGTAGTATCAGTAAGATCTGACGGTATCGGTTCTGCTTTCTGTACTGGTGGAAAAAAAATAATGTACAATGTATTTTTGCTTAATAATGTTGTCGTGCACATTTAATCTCGCCAAACATTTCTAATGTACTATCATATTAAGACGTTTGTCCGTGAGATCTGCATGAACTCTTATGCACGCCGCGGAGGCTGTCTGTCAGTCACACACACACACACCACAACGAGCGCACGCACATGCATTAACTGTACGTAAACTGCTGCTTAATAATAAAGAGTGACGATGGCGAAGAGATTTGCTTAATGTTATTGTGCACATTTTATCTTGCCAAACATTTCTAATTTGCGATATTATTAAGACGTTTGTCTGTGAGATCTGCAAGAACTCGCATGCGCGCCACGGAGGCTGTCTGTCAGTCACACACACACACAAGAAAGAGCGCGGTACACGCATAACAGTACGCAAACTCCCGCTTAATACAAAGAGTGACGATGGCAGAGAGAGCAAAACATTCCAAAGTGTGGTTATACTTCACTAGAGTTAATGCTGACAACCCTCGTTATCATAAGTGCAAAACAATATTTGCATGTAAGGGCGGAAACACAAGCAATCTGTCAAAGCAAAAGTGCATTATGTGTATCGACTGCCTAGCTAACATTAGCTCGTCTTTGGTTGTTGCCCCATCTACGTCAGGTATGTATGCTAAAATCATGTTGAATCAACGCTGTTCACGTCATTTAAAATAAATGTAAAATCTCCCTGGTTTGCTAACCTTACATAGAAATTCTGTTGATTTCTTTTGGGAAAAATGAGAATGAAATCAACATATTTTCTACTTGTTTTTAAAATTCCAAATAAGGAAAAATCAGTATGTAAATGTAAACATAAATGCACAGCACCTCAAGTTAGTTTACAAAATAGCCAATTGCCACATTTTGCAACCTTTTTATTATATATATATATATATATATATATATATATATATATATATATATATATATATATATATATATATATATATATATATATTCTCTCTCTTATACTACATGAACCAGCATGACAGAGGTTGGAAAACCTTGAGCGTGGAAGGGGTGAGACCCTTGTCTAGACGCTCTTGGAGAAATGACAGTATCGGAGATATGTAACACTCAACAGGGTCTTCGTTTTGTGCTGAGCACCAGTCAACGAAGACTGACCATTTCTGGGTGTAGAGGCGTCTTATAGACGGGGCTCTTGCCAGAGCAATGGTGTGTAGCATGTCCCCCGGGGAGGCTCAGAGGCTCCCATCCAGGGACCATACATGCAGAGCCCAGAGTTCTGGCTGTGGATGCCAGATTGTCCTGTTTGCCTGAGTGAGGAGGTCCCGCCTCAGAGGGATCGGCCATGGGGCTTTCATGGAAAGCCTGAATAGCTCCGAGGACCAAACCTGGCTCCTCCAGAGTGGGGCCACCAGGAGGACTCTGTGCCCTGTCCCTGACTCGTCTGATGACCTGAGGGATCAGAGCGATTGGAGGAAAAGCATAGAGAAGGAGGCTGGGCCAGTCGTGGACCAGCGCATCTGTGTCCTTTGAAAAATAAGTTGGGCAATGAGAGTTGCTTTCTGAGGCGAAGAGGTCGACCTCTGCCTTCACGAAATATCTCCCAGATTTTGAGAACCGTATGGGGATGGAGCATCCACTCGTCCGAGGGGACATTGCTCCATGAAAGCACAGCTGCTTGAGCGATCGCAACCTGGGTAATGCCCATTCCAAGAGGCGCATTGCCAGTGCGCAGAGGCGGCTGGACAAAAGGCCGCCTTGGTGATTTATGTAGGACACCACTGTCATGCTGTCCGACTGGACTAGGATGTGGCGCCCTTCCAGGATCGCCTGAAAGGATTGAAGGGCTCGTTCTACTGCCAGCATCTCGAGGCAGTTGATATGGAGATGGCTTTCCTCGTGCGACCACGAGCTGAAGGCTAGACAGGCCTGGTTGACCCTGATGCGAAAGCGGCCGTGCCACCAAGCATGAGGTGGGACCCGGAGTTTCAGCCAGTATTGCAGGGGCCGCATTCGTAGGAGACCGAGCTGTAAAACTGGGGAGGCGGAAGCCATCAGCCCTAGCATCCTCTGAAAGAACTTTCAGAGGGAAGCAGGCTTTGTTCCTGACGGAGGCCGTGAGCTGCTGAAGTACCAGAGCGCGCTCTGGTGATATGACCACCCTCATATTGACTGGGTCGAAAACCGCTCCCAGGGACATAATATGTTGGCTGGGGAGCAGGGAGCTCTTGGCGAAATTGACCCTGAGTCCTAGTCACTCTAAGTGGCTCAGGAGCACGGATCTGTTGTGGTCTAGCTCGGTTCGTGACTGGGCTAGAATGAGCCAGTCGTCGAGAGAGTTCAGAATGCGGATTCCCATCAGTCTCAGAGGGGTTAAGCGCCTCGTTCATGCACTTCGTGAAAGTGCGGGGAGCTAGAGACAGCTCAAAGGGAAGGACTGTATATTGGTAAGCCACACCCTCGAACGCGAATCTCAAGAATCGTCTGTGATGGGGGCCTATCTGGATGTGAAAGTAAGCGTCTTTCAGGTCCAGTTAGAAGAACCAGTCCTCGGGGCAAATCTGCGTGAGGATCTGCTTCAATGTCAACATCCTGGACTTCCCTTTCATGAGGGAGAGGTTCAGGTGTCTGAGGTCTAAGATGGGTCTGAGACCGCAATCTTTCTTGGAGGCAAGGAAATAACAGCTGTAGAACCCCGATCCGCTTTCTGAGGGAGGAACTATCTCTATGGCTCCCTTCCTTAACAGCGTCATCACTTCGGTGTTGAGGACCTGAGCGTTGTCCGGCTCTACCAAGGTGGGAACCCCCCAGCGAAAACGCAGGGGTCTTCGGGTGAAATGCACTGGGTAGCCGTGTTTTATTATCCCCAACACCCACTTGGACACTCCGGGATGGCCTGCCAGGCCTCGGCCCGCGTGACAAGAGGCTGGATAGTGTCGGATGGCAGGCCGCTGGTTAGGGGCCTGAACACTGACGAGTGTGGAAGAGGAAAACTGCTCTCTTTTTGAAAATGTGAAATATTTATTGTGTTCGCCATAACAATGGCGCTTTGCGTGGACGCAACAACGGTGGGCCCATGTCGCATAGCAGACAGGCGAGAGAGCTTCTGGGGTGGTCCAGCCGTGGCAGGACTTTGCCCCTTCCTCTTTCTTCCCCAACAATCAGGAGGATTTAGAGGGCGTCGGGTCTAGCACAATCCTTTGCAGGGGGCCCTGACGTCTAGGCAGTTTAGTGCGCCTAGTGGGGTGATCTGGGTGCTGCTCCTTAAGGGGCGCCGCCTGGGGGGTAGAAGGGACAGGTTTGCTCTGGTGCTGAGTCGCCACAGGCTCGCGCAGCTACGCAGCGCTGTCATTGGTTTAAAAAAGTTTACAGATTAAACCAATGGCAGTGCAGTTGCACTGCGTTATTGAAAAAAGGCTTCAGTATCGAGGAAAAAAGGAGCTTTTCCCCATGCGCAGTATGAGTGAAGTATCCAAAGGGAACTGAGACAAACTAAATCCAGAACCGACTGTTGTTAGACTGCTTGTGCATTCAATAATCTCTCTAGATTATTATTAAAATTAAAGGCAAATGTAAACTTATATTGTATACTGACACACTACAGGCTTAACTATGACTTCTATCTGGCTTAAAACCCTTTTTTGGGGTGAAAATACTAATGTGCCTAAAACTTTTGCACAGTACTGTACTTAACAAACAACATTGTTGCTACTTTATAAAGAATGACCACACAGTCATTCACAGAACTGTTTAAAATATCAGAGTGATTGACAGAGATACAGTAGAAACATTAGGTGTGGTTTTGTATTAAATAATGACCCAGATTGTGAAATACATTTATTAGCCTTAGAGTAAGGGAAGCACAGCTTGGGAATTGAGAGCATCCAAGGAGTGTGTGAATGCTATGGATTTATTTTAAACATATTTAATGTTTTTTATGGTTATCCATAGGTTTTGTGGCTCTTTATTTTTCTTCTTCTTTTTTTTAATTTTTTTTAAGTATCAGTTCAGGCACCTTTAAACTCTGATACTGTTTTAAAAGTATTGATATGGCACCGGTATAGTATAAAACCTAATCGATGCCCATCCCTAGCTACGTGTAGTTAGGATACGGTGTAAGAGGGTTTTAACACTTTCTAAAGCATAATGCATAATGTTAGCAAAATAATTAAATCACCATTTCTCAAAATATCAGTACAACAACACAAAATCCAGATAAATTACTGTCGTCAACCACCTTATTCAATGTTGGGTTTTTTTATTAGGGAGGAAATTGTATGTACAAATTCTTAGATTTTTTTTTCTTCTTTTTTTTTTGCACAAAGACTCCATATTTCTCAACCTGGAGAGAATTTGGTTGGGAAAATCACTCACTAAGCAGAAGAGAGATATTAGCAAAAATGCAGTCTGCTAGAGATTGTGTGGCACGAATGAAGGCAATCATGGCCATATATTGAGAGAGAGAAAAGAGAAAGAAAGAAAGAAAGGGAAAGAAAAAAGCTGCAATAAGGAAAACATGACTTATAGATGTAGAGTCGATTTTTTTTTTTTTTTTTTTTTTTTTAGAGAGAAAAAGTAAAAAAAACAACAATCATTATTAAAAATATTATTCAGATAATATTAAAAATTGACTGGAACGCTGTGGCTTTCTGGTTGTTATTGGGTAAGGATTTTAGGGAGGTCATAATTTATTATGTAGATTACTAAAAATCCTATTAATTCTAAACATATTCACTATTTAGTCTTGTGTCTTGTGGTTAATAAGTGTTGAAGGCTATAAATACTTCAGTTACAAACTATAGAAGCACATTTCACTTAGGAAAATATTGATTCTGGAATTTAATTTAACCCTACAAAAATGGAGAATTGAATTATTCCTCTAAGTCACTGCAGAAGACACTTCTTGTTTCCTGCTTCCTAATGTATCAGCACTGTGACATTCATGTGTATTATCTGAGTTATGCCTTTTCATTTCCTCTGTGTAGATGTATGTATTAAAACTGTAGTCTGTACACTCTCAAAAAATTGGTACAACTGAACAGCGGTTGCTGGTGCAATACTCTCTAATTTTCAAAAGTTTAGGGTTAATAATTGAATAATTATTTTATTCAGCAGATTCATTCACTTATATTTAAACTGTTCTGTTAGACTTTCTATTCATCTTAGGTTCCTAATTGAATGTGTCACAGTTTACATAAAAGAAATATTGAAGTGCCAAATGAATGGGCAATGAAAGTTTCATATTTTGGTTTTGGGAGTACCCAACAACAGGTTTCCATGCATGCAAGGTCAAAAAACACTTTTATTGTCTTATAATATGTATTTATTTTTACCTTACTTGCTCAACGACTCCCAAATAATTTGCTCAACGATTCGTTTTTTTCTAAACCCCTCCTTTGCGTGATGCTTATTGGCAGTGATTGGTCTTATTTTCATTTCATCTTGCCTGTAATGTCTGATAAAGCAGCGTTTGTGTGCGCAGTGCTACTTTGTGTACAGTATTATATGGGAAACCACTAATTTACTGCTCCAAAAGCAGCACCTAGTGGCAATGAATGAATTTGCTTTTTCATTCAGACCAAAGCGAAAAGACCAACAAGTGGGCGGGCAATATACTAATGTTTCATGTTGACATCAGCATGAAACGGCTTGGAATTTGTTTTAAAAGAGACTTGTTTCAATGTTTCTGAGTCGACTCTTTCTTTTGAGTTACAATAGCTTTATACATGGTGCACTTTCAGATTTACAACTTTGCAGGATGCTTTCATTCATGTACAGACTGTGTAACACTGTGTTACATGAAATATCATTTTCAAAAATCCATCTTAGAGGAACTTTAAGCAGCAAAACTGTTTTTAACATAAATAATAATAGGACATTTTTCTTGAGCACCACATCAGCATACTAGAATGATTTCTGAAGGATGATGTCAGTGTGTATAGTGATATACAGTATCTACTGAAATTATCGTATCCTGAGGGCATGTGGGGGCAAGAATGTCTAACCTTATGAAAATCTCTGTTATTGATGCATTGACACACAGTAAGTTCAGAAGGTCATAATGGCGCTTTGTATCTTGGACTAGCATATTCACCTCTAAAATGGTCAATGTCTCTGTGAGCAGCTACAGTGGTGTCATTACCCTCCTGTTACTACACTATGTGTTACTGTGGATGAAAGGGTTTTGCTAAATATTTTAGCTTATTGATAAAGCTGACAACAAATAATATATGGCCACTAGCTTTGATTTTGTCACTAGCTTTGATTTTATCTAGCAAATCATATTCTCCCAGAGTTTGTGTGGTTGCATGGTTGGCTCAAAAAACATCTATTTCATTTTTGGCACTGTGCAATCATTTCTGTTGTCTTCGCCAAAGGTCACTTGCTCTTGTAAATCTCTGCTGTCTTTCCAGTGTTGTCAGGGCCTTATATGATTTACAGTGCATATGATCAAATATAGGATGTAACCAATATGCAAGAAGGCATCTTGCTTACATGTGACAAGAAAACCATAAAAAATAAATTTATATTACAGGAAGGACCCCCTGTAGACCTTCATAACTGGTGTCAAGGTTAGTAGATCTGGGTCATTCCGTGTCAACTCAATCATTGGTTGTCAGCATTTTTTTCTGAAGAAAGATTTACGTATAGTGATGAAAGACAAAATATAAAATGCCATGGATGCAGGGATATATCAAATTTTCACGTTGCGTTTAATTGCAGAAAAATCCAAATGAAACCCTGTGGCTTGTGATGATACATTGATGTGTAAAGACACAAAACGATCGGTCTGTGCAAGAAACTGAATAGTATTTATATAGGTTTTTCTAATTATTATTATTATTATTTTTTTTACCTCTGATTCAGCATGCAGTAAGTAAAATAAAGATGGTGGAAAATTGCGTAAAGTTGTCAGGAAAGCCCCATCCGTGTTTAAATCAGATTATGTTTTATTTATTTTAAATTAAAACAGTAATTTACTTTAAAATGCCCCTATTGCTGAAGGGTCTGCACAGCAAAAGTTCAAATTGCATTGTTCAAATCCTGTTTACGTTTTAACATTAATTAAGGTGGACTAGATTAGATTGTAGCATAATACAAATAGAGTTTGCCAGGTGCATACAACATTTTTGACAGGTTTTCATGAAAGTGTAGTTTGTCTGCTTGACAATCCCATTTTGCACTTCAGCAATAAAACTAAAGTGAGATAAATAATCTTGAGAAATGTTTCTCTTTAGTTAAAACAGATGTTGCCAAAGTTTTCCTTTGGTGACATAATTTGAAGTTAAAAAAGGTAATAAATTGCAACATATTGTAGAATATCGCGGTATGTTTAAAACTGCAATAATATTGTATTGTGACACAAGTATAGTGATAATATCGTATCTTGGGGCCTCTGGTAATTCCCACACCTACTGTCACACCCCTACAGCGATTAATTCCACAATAATTTTCACATCTCCACATGTCTGCTTCTTGACTCAGGCCATGTGGATTCCTGTCTGACAGAAAGTAAACAATCACTTCGTATTTATTGAGACCTTTAACTGCAAGTCTAGTGACATTTTAGTTGGCTGAAGTACTGTCAGCTGAAGTACTATGGCCCCTAGCAGAGGTTACTTTTTCTTCATTCTGTTGTCTGGTCTCTGCTGTCATTGCTAGTAATGTGATTGAACATTTCTGAATATCATGAGGAAGGGGAAAATTACATTCGTCTGTAGTTGTCTTAGTTACAGCTGGTGTCTGGGTAGGGGTATTAATACTGTGCTGTATTATTACATTTTTGGTAGCTTACAGCTTTTTCACAGATTTTAGTTTGAAAAATAGGTTTGTGTTCTGGTCTGTTTTGACATGGCAGTCAGCTGAAGCTTTACACATTGTCATGTAATGTACACTTCATCCATGTTCTAGACTTGTCTTAAACATACTTGAAGTAAAATAAATTTAGCTTCCAAAATCTCACACATTTTTAGGATTGAATTTTGCTGCTAATCATGAATGACCCCATAAAACAAGAAAAGTCTTCTTATGGTTTAAAGATCAAGGCAAACCAACCCATGTGTCTTTGAGTGTCTAACAGATATTCGGCATGACGACAGAATTTACTGCTCTATAGCCGTATTTATCAAGCCAGATTGGAGAGACGGGTGGTATATGGAGAATGAGAAAGAGAGTCTGTGACAGGAGATGGGTGTCTCTCTCTCTCTGACTTGCTCACACACACCACAGTACTCCATCCTCCTTCCTCTGATTGAAACCATGACAGATGGGGTGCAGAAAATTGGAGGGCAGAACGGTGCCGATCCAAAGCTTGCCTTTTCTCTCTATGATAAAAATATAAATTTTCAGCATGGGCTCAAACCGCTGATCGGGGGCAAACTTGTGCTGCTGGGATGATGAAGGCTTTGGAAAGACAGTCAAAGGTCCATGTCCACTTGAAGCTTCTAAGGAGTTCCTCATGGTATCCTTACCTGCTTCTGATCAGAAAAATTAAAGAAGAAACAGAGAAGTGGAGAAGAGAATGCTATTATTCTAGAGGCACATACATTTTTTTCATCGTCTCTCGGTTCCCATGCTTCTGTTCAACTTTTTATTTTCCAATTTACCTTCTTGCTCTGCCCTGAGCCGTTTTACACACTGGTTCAGAATGAATGCATTCATGCATTTGATGTAACTGTGCTTTAGTCTTTCAGATGGACTATGTTCTCCTGGTGTTGCAGGATTGTATTTTACTGAGCTTGAGGGTGGTCAGTCTCTTAGCCTTCATGTAAGAGTTTTGCTTAGTACAGTGGTGCCAGACACTGGGTTTGGGGCTGTGCTTCAGTTTCTGCGTTTTTTAAAAACAATTTCTGCATGCAGTTTCTTGGCCATGCGAAATTAAGCTTCACAGCAGCAGCTTATGGCTGCTTGGTTTTAATATTCGTAAAGATCTCTTTTTATTTCTCTATGAATATAGAACACTATGCTTTTTTATTCTCAGTCACCTTCCGTTTTTTTTTTCTGGTGTACTTTTTCTCATGTATCCCTTAATCACTTTCTCACCTTTTTTCTTTCTGTCTTTCTCTCTGTTTCTAAAGTTAACTCAAGTGAAAGCGATGGCAGTGATGCCGAGCTCAGTGAATGCAGCAGTGACAGGAAGACCTTCATGTCTGAGAGCGATCAACGAAGAGATTCTGGTAATACACAATTCCTGGAAATTCACTGCCAAATATACACAAACACTCCCCACCCACCCACACAAACTCATACAAACTAATACAACTCCATCTGTCAGATCTACCACGTTTTACAGAAAACAAATCCCCTAAAGCTTAGTTTTGTTTGTTTGTTTTAAAGCTTGATGCACAAAATAAGCTTTTTTAATAAATATATTTTCTTCTTTTTTTGGAATAAAATCCCACTTTGAACAAAAGATTGCCTTTAATAACAGCTTTGTTTTACTAGTGTTTCCTAAGTGGATGACAAAAAAAAGAACAATAAGGACTCTGTGCATATAGTTTTCTCAAAAATCTTCAGCTTAAATTTTGATTTTGAATTTTATTTTATTTTAGTATTATTTTAGTTTTTATTTTTATTTATTTATTTTGTGAACATCTTTGTGCACTCAGAATTAAGTGCAGGCCAAGTGCAAATCCCCTTGCAGTCCAGCTTCACCAGTCCAACTCAAACCAGCTTTCACATGGAAAACCCTTCCAGCTTGGCCAGTGAACGAAGCATCAGGAGTGTCAATCCGGATCTGGACGAAGAGGTCATGGATCATAGTCGACCTTTACCAAGTGAGTGGCCACCATATACTATGTCTGTCTGTCTGTCTGTCTGTCTGTCTGTCTCACTCACTCACTCACTCACTCACTCACTCACTCACTCACTCACTCACTCACTCACTCACTCACTCACTCACTCACTCCAGTGCACAGATTTGTCCCCAAAATATGGTTATATACACACACGTGCACACACACTCATCCACACTCATCTTTTTCCCTCAGAGCCAAGGAACATTTGACAGCTTTACACTAAATAGGTTGGTTGGTGTGTCCTCTGTCCTTTTTTAAAATGCTTGTACTAAAGGAAGGATTCGCCCTTGACAGTGTTTGCTATTTTAAGTGTCACTATTACTATTGCTCATACTTTATTCCAAAACCTTATTATCTACATTGAGAGGAAACGGAGACTTGGTGTTGGTTGTTTTGGCTATTGCTAGTGAGCAGTTAGCCAGAACAGCTTAGCTACCAATGTTTGAGAAAACAACGTTTGTGTTACTGAAATAAGGTCATAAGACACATACAGAACATTTGTTCACAAGACTGAGAAACCTGGATCTTATAGCCTAGAATTTTTGCTTCAAAGTGATGTGAAATCATATTGTTTACTCGCTCACAGAAAATAGTAGATTCATTTAAATTTTCGAAGACACTTTTTGTGTCAAAAGGGCATATATCCGAGTAGACGTGACTGACCATGAATATTAGGCAAGGCAAGTTTATTTATATAGCACATTTCGTACACAATGGTAATTCAAAGTGCTTTACATAAAAGAAAGTAACATAATCATGAAGAAAAATAATAACAAAAATAAAACAAATAATTTTAAAACTTTTTAAATGATTAAAACATTTAAAAACAGTAAGAAAATGATTTTACATAAAAATAATAATAATAAAACAATAATAAAACATAAAACAGTGAAAATATAGTTCAATCTGTTCGGACATTGCACAGTGCTCATTCAACAAATGCACAGCTAAAAAGATGCGTTTTGAGTCTAGATTTAAATGTGACTAGTGTTTTAGCACATCTGATCTCTTCTGGAAGCTGATTCCAGCTGCGGGCAGCATAGTAACTAAAGGCGGACTCCCCTTGTTTTGTGTGAACCCTTGGTATTTCTAACTGACTTGATCCTAATGATCTGAGTGCTCTGTTAGGTTTATATTCAGTGAACATATCTGCAATATATTTCGGTCCTAGGTCATTTAGTGACTTGTATACGAGTAAAAGTACTTTAAAATCAATCCTAAATGTAACTGGAAGCCAGTGTAAGGACCTGAGGACTGGTGTGATATGATCAGATTTTCTGGTTCTAGTCAGAATCCTGGCAGCAGTGTTCTGCATGAGCTGCAGCTGTCTAATGGTCTTTTTGGGAGGGCCAGGGAGGAGCCCATTACAATAGTCCACCCTGCTGGTGATAAAGGCATGAACAAGTTTCTCCAAGTCTTGACTGGAAACAAAACATCTAATTCTTGCGATGTTTTTTAAATGATAGTATGTTGATTTAGTTATGCTTTGACATGACTACTGAAACTAAGGTCTGTCTCCAGAATCACACCAAGATTCCTGACTTGATTTTTAGTTGTTTGACCCCAAGGTATGCATTCACCTTGAACACTTCATCTTTGTTTCCAAATGCATTGACTTCAGTTTTTTCCTTGTTTAACCGAAGAAAGTTCTGTCATGGACGTCCACTTAGACTTATGCTCTCCTAGACTCACATAATAGCCTCTCCCTTCTAAGTATGATCTGAACCATTTGAGTACCATCCCAGAAAGCCCGACCCAGTTTTCCAGTCTCTCTAGTAGTATGTTATGATCGACAGTGTCAAACGCAGCACTGAGATCTAACAATACCAGCACCGATATTTTGCCAGAGTCACAATTTAAGCGAATATCATTTATTATCTTAATGAGTGCTGTCTCTGTGCTGTGATGTGGTCGGAAACCAGATTGAAAATTGTCCAGGTATCCATTTGAGTTTAAGTATTTGTTCAGCTGATTAAAAACTACCTTTTCAATATTAGTGTAATTTACACCTGAGAAGACAAAGGCCCACTTAATGAGCTGCATAATGAGCCTTTCAGTCAGGTGTGTGACTGAGAGGGAAGAGTTACAAAAAGTAATCAGAGGACAAAATAAATGTATTAGGGGTGCACGATAAATATCGGCCAATAATTAATGAGCATCTCATCAGTAAAGCTGGTTCTCTAATTAGTGGTAAATTCCTTTGGGTGCATGATTTAATACAGAGAAACTGTTATTACACAGAGCCATTGTTAACTGACAAACTGTGCAAATCCAGGTTCATTATCAGCATGGATTTGCGCAGCTTGTCAGTTAACAACGGCTCTGTGTAGTAATAGCTGCTCTATGTGAAATCACGCACCTGATGGAATTTACGCATTTATTATCAGTCGATGCTTATCGTGCACCCCTAAAATGTATATATTTTTATGTTTGTAGTTTATTTCAAATATATTTAATTATCCCACAAAATAACTTGTGATTCACTTGCAAGTACAGTTAAACAGTTTATAAAAAACAATCAAGCTGTCTTTCAAGCTGAATTCTTTGCATCATTACTCCAGTCACACGATCCTTCAGAAATTATTCTAATATTCAGATTTGCTTCTCAAAAAACATGTATTATTATTTTTATTATTATTATTATTATTAATTATTATTATTATTATTATTATTATTCTTGTTAAAAAGAGCTGAGAATATATATATATATTTTTTGATGAATAGAAAGTTCAGAACAGCCTCGTTTGTTAACATTATTGTAATGGTCACTGATAATTTATTTCCTATAAGTAGTAATTTATAAGAAAAAAGATCACAATTACTACATAGAACATTTATTATCATTGATATTTATGGTTTAACCCAATGACGGGGTATAACCATAGACTGTTTAAAAACATGGACGTAGTGTCCGTGACATGACGCATTGGCTTCCGAAGAGCGTTTTTGAAGCCATAAGTGGCTGGAAGCGGCCGTCACCATCTTGGCCGGGCGTCACTGAACGTCACTCCCAGATAATCGAAAATGGGCAAAAAGGTGGTAGCTGGTTGCTGAAACTACGCCCACCTAGCTCGACGGCGTTGACAGCAACAATGTCATTTGTAAAGTACAGTCTTTAGGCACTATTTTCACCCCAAAACAGGGTTTTAAGCAAGTTATTTATGGCTTTTGCTTTAGTATGTCTGTAGAATATATCAGTTTACATTTCCAAACATTCATTTTGCCATTAATTTTAATAATAATCTAGTGACAACAGACTGCTTAAGACAAAGACTTGTGCACAGTAGTGTATCTATAAAGTAAGTATAATTAAATTAAGTATATTTAAATAAGTAAAATGTAAGAATGCGTTCGTTCATATGTTAGTGTTAAGGGCTCCATTGTCCCTGGATGAAACAGCTGTGGTGTGATGAGCAAGGAACGCAGCGAAAACTTTACAGTAGATGGGAAACCGACTGCTCCCTCGTGACCTTTTGTAAACTGTATTTATGACAAAGAACAGCACACTTTATTCTAACAATCTGTCAATAAGCACACACCTTGTGTCCTCTGTTTCTGTTTGAGTCCGCTCGCATTGCTCTGCTGCCGTCTGTGGATTGAAGAGCATGCTGAAAGACAGAGAGGAGACCGATCTGCCGTTTGTTTTCATATGACAATTAAGCTGACTGACTCTGAGGTGATCGTGACTTTGTGTACAGTTTATGGAGTTTAATGCTATAGCCCTGCTAAAAAAGCCTAGCGACGCCCATGCTTCTTGTGTACATGTCGGAGAACCAGGACAAATCTTTCAATTTTAACTGTAAAATAAAGGAAGAGATACTACATATAGTCTTCTTTTCATTAAAAAATAAAACAACTCAACTCAAGGTAGGCAGTGCATAAAGGAACAAAGTGCTTCTGCGATATTTAAGATTAAAAGAAAATCCCTGATGTAAGGGAAATATGTAAGGGAAACATGTCAATTTAGGTCAATTTAGCTCAAAGGGAATCATTTAAGATTTTAAAGGGAATTTGAACAGAATCAATGTTTCACGGCTGATCACTGAGGCTGTGATTCACTGAACAAGCCGTTTAACATCAAATCTGCACTGGATATTAATATCCAAAGTATAGTGAAAACACTATTATATATTAATAAGCACAGTAACAAGATCGGTAGTTTAAGACATTAACTTGTAAGCACAAAATACAAAATAATTATCTTTCCAATATGAATAAGGCTTTATTAGATAAATCTAAGACATATAAACTTATCTAACACATAAGCACATGCACTCACACATTCATAAAAGTTGCAGGAAGATAGAAAGTTAGGGAAGAATGAGTTTAAGAGAACGAAAAATGTGGAATCCCAAGTTTACAGCAATACGTGAAATTGCATAGACATGAACCGCCATCAATCACTTAATTAACCCTTGCATTGAGTTCCTCAATGTGACTAAAATTATATTAGATACACCAGTACAAATGTCTGGAGGAGTTCTTACATCTCCTTTGTAAAGGGGGTTCCCTTTGTTGTCATTGAAAGGGGGTTTCCCGATGTCGCTGATTGGCTGGAAGTTCAGTAGTCATTGAAGTGACGTCTTGGGAAGCCCGTGGTTAGGTGTTGGCTGACGATGGAGAGTTGTGTGGGCTGGTTGAAGTTGAACGGGCCCTTGAGGCCAGACTCAGAGACACTGCGTTACAGAACTTAACTCGGAACACGAAACTCTCAAACGGAAAAGAAAAGAAACTAAATTAAAAGAACAGAAGTAAAGTTTGACGAGACTAGGTGGTGTTTTTTCTCATCTTGGCTAAGTAGCAGCAGGCATGCCGGCCGAAGCACGCTGGAACCGCACTCAAAGAACGCTAACAGTGATGACTAAAAGCAAAAGCTAGGAAGCAAAGCTACAAGCTAAAAGCATACATGACTAATAGCAAAAGCTAAGAAGGAAAGCTAAAAAGCCAGATTTGTTGGTGTCCTGAGTATTTAAACCACACCTCAAATGTTGTCTTGACCAGTTAGATATTGTATTTGCTCAGGGTGTCATAAATCATATGTTATCTTATCAAGCACGTGGTCCAAATTTTCCCGCTCTTGCAGGGTCTAATTTTGGACATAATTCCTATAACAAGAATATGATACATTTGACAAATAACTGATGGTCAGAAACATTTTAAGCAAGCAGATTGAAACACAGTCTGGTTCTGCTAGGTGCGGGGGGAAGTCAATCCAAGGATCTTCAAGTCGTTGAAGTCGTTGAAGTCGTTGAAGTCGTTGGGGAAGTCGTGGCCTAATGGTTAGAGGGTTGGATTCCCAATCGAAGGGTTGTGAGTTCTAGTCTCGGGCTGGATGGAATTGTGGGTGGGGGGAGTGCATGTACAGTTCTCTCTCCACCTTCAATACCACGACTTAGGTGCCCTTGAGCAAGGCATCGAACCCCCAACTGCTCCCCGGGCGCCGCAGCATAAATGGCTGCCCACTGCTCCGGGTGTGTGCATTTCGGATGGGTTAAATGCAGAGCACAAATTCTGAGTATGGGTCACCATACTTGGCTGAATGTCACTACACTTTCACTTTCCTTCACTTGTTTATTACTCTCATGGGTTTACATGTGCTGGCCGGCGTTGCAACTTGATTACTTGACCCACATTTGACAATCTCTTCTCCGAATTGAAATTGTAGTGGTGTTAATGTTGAAAGCTGTCTTTTCGGTGAACTAACCCTTTAATATGACCCTTGTCTTTTTCAGGTTTAACTGTATCCTTTGTGTTTGTGTAGAGTTTGTGTAGAGTCTTTTTTTTTAGTTTTTTTTTTTTTTTGGCCCAGAGAAAATTTCTTTTGTGTGTATCTGTCATTATTAGATGGTTCTTTGTCCGCCTCTGTATCTCTCTTTTCTCTGTCTTAAGGAGCTTAAATTCCCACATTCTTAAAAAAAACAAAAAACAAATAGCCCTTCATTTTCCCATGATATTGTGTGTCTTGCTCGAGTGCTCTCCAATTTGTACCTCTCACTTTCAGAGATAAGAACTCTCCCCTACATTGCCCTCTTCACAGTATTCTGCAAGCTTAGCATGAGGCACGATATCTTCCTGCCCTCTGTATTAATTATAAAACTTAAATGTCTATGCATAACATAAAGGAAACCAAATTAAAGCCTTTTACTGTCATAGTTATGGACTGAGCACTGAAGCTGTGTGTCCCTACTGCTTTGGTTGGCATTTGTTTTATTATTCTTCTTCTTACTAGGAGTCTATGACAGCCCTCGGAACCATTTGTAGAAAAATTGTCAAATATGTCACACCGATTGTGGTGGGCCTGAATAGTCCCCTGACTCATTTGTGGCCGTCTCAATCAGAGCCTTCAGCAAAACTACTAATTTCCTTCGTCTTCAGACTTAAACCATTTGGTCTAATAACAAAATTCCTTCTTTGCTTGCTTGCTTCATTTTGAGTTAACTGAATCATGTGCATTCAGAACTCTTTCATAACACAATTTTCACATATTCAAAATAGGGCTGCACAATATTTGAAAAAATAAAAATACAATTTATATTGCTATATTTTGTTTTTCACCAAATGACTTGAATAGCTTTATTTAAAAAAAAATGAAAAACCCTTTTTAGCTGAGTAAATCAGCAGAAAATAAACGCATTATAGGCATAGATAAATATAATAGAACAAAAATACAAATTAAATGAGCAGTGCTTTATATTTTTCAGGTAAGTCTAACAGTATTCAATCACAGGAATTGAATAATCAAATGTAAAATAACACTGCAAAGTCTTCACTGTTAAATTAAATCTAATAAATCTGTGTTAACCCTCTAAGGGTATTTTTGGTGCCTGGAGAAGTTTTATCATGCCTTTTTTTCAGTTGCTTATAAACATCTAAATGGCTAAAGTCTAATCTCACTGTAATCAGCACAAACTGGGCTATAATAATATGTGAGCAGCATGTATGTAAATGATTGTGTTTTTGAGAAAACAATGTTCATGCATGGTTAGTGAAAAACTAAAAATTGTAAATCACTTGAATAACGCCATAAAAAGCATACAGAACATTGGTTCCTGGGACTTTTGAGAACTGAAGCTTGTAGCCTAGAATTTTAAAATGGTGTTAAAATCATCTTGTTTACTCACTCACCGAAAACAATATATTGATTTAAATTGTCTAAGGCACTTTTTGTTTGTAAAAGTCATATGCGAGTAGGCGTCAACTATCATGAATATCATTGTGATTTACACCTAAGAAGACAAAGACCCACATAATGAGCTGCATAGTGAGCCTTTCAGTCAGCTGTGTGACTGAGAGGGAAAAATCAAACAATCAAAGGAACAATCAAAGCTGACTGAATTTTTAGCATCATTACTCCAGTCACACACTGATTTTCTAAAAAAAAAAAAAAAAAAAAAAACTTTTATTGTTATAAGTAGGCTATTATTACTATTATTATTATTATTAATGTGGAAAAGAACTGGAGAATATTTTTTCAGTTTTTTTTTTTTTTTTGATAAATTGAAAGTACAGCATTATTTGTTATTTTTGTTACATTTACATTTATTTGTTACATTTATATTATTTACATCAAGCTTTTGAATGGTATAGTGTATATTGTTATTGAAACTTCATGTTTCATGTTTCACTTGATTATACATTTTGTCAGGAATTATAGTTTAGAAAAAGTCTAACTAGTAAAATGTTTATACATTATGTGAAACCTAATTCAAGTATATAAATAAATAAAAAGAGACTTACTCATGTTTATGATCTCTGCTGAATAAAGTGCTTCAGTCTTTTTTCTGAAGAAATCCAAAACTCAAATCCTGAAGTAATCCTCATTACATCTTTTTGGGGTGAATTATGTCTTATTCCTCTCATCGCGAGCAAATAGTAAAATAAATTGCGTTTGGAATAATTTGTTTATTTTTTGTTGTTGGTGTGTGAAAGGAGGAGAACATTGAGAACATTTTTAAGTGAGCCAAGTTGAAGTATTGACAGTGGGCTATTGTTTGGTAAGTGTGGGTCTACACTGCGCGTTCAAGATTGAGTTTGATAAAGTATTCGATAAAATTATTGGCGCTTTAAGAGTGCCCGTTAGCTTTGATGTTTGTTATTTTGTTTTTTTATTTTAGTTTGTTATTTTTTGTGCTATCCTGGGCAGAGGGCACCTTCGTGGAAGCCTGCTTTAACACCATTTTGTCGGAGGAGTTAAGACTCCGCTGATATTGTGTAATAAAAATCTCTGTCCTTGGGAAATGCATGAAGAGGATCGTTGTTTTTCTTATTTCTTTTTATAGGGTAGCTCCGTTTTGTCTCATCTGATGTGCAGTGTTGTGGCCACATTTACATTTGAAAGGTGAGCTCGTTTTTCTTTAGTAGCCTATCTGCAAGAATTGTATGTTGTAGAATTTGTTTCATTTGTATGGCTAGTTTGGAGGATTTTTTTGTAGCTCCATCTGTGGAGGTTTTGAATAATTTGACAAAGGATCAGTTGCGTCAGGTTTGTGACCATTATAACTTTGACTTAGGTTTACCCAGAACAGCTCAATTAGCCCAGATTAGAGTGTCAGTTCAGGCTGAACTGGTTGTTAGGAATATTCTTTCGTCACCTGTATCTCGGATATTATGGATGAGTTAGAGTTAGGAGAAACATCAACACCAATAATGACAGAGTTTTCTAAAGTGTCACTTACGTTTGAGCAACAAAAAGTGTTGATAGAAATGCAACAGAAAGAGAGAGAAGCTCTGGAAGTGGTTACTTTCCTTTTGTTACAGATGGTTTAGTTTCACTGGTGGGTAGTTCCAACAGAGTGCCAGTTAAGATACTTAGGGACACAGGGGCGTCTGAGTCTTTTATCTTGGAGTCTGTATTGCTTTTTTCTGCAGACTCGAGTACTGGGAACGATGTTTTAGTCCGGGGGATTGGGTTGCAGGTTGTCTCTGTTCCATTGCACAGGATTAATCTGCAGTCTGATTTGGTACAAGGGGAAGTAAAAATAGCAGTTCGCCCTTCCTTGACTATAGAGGGTGTCCATCTTCTTTTAGGTAACAATTTGGCTGGAGAACGTGTCTGGCGTGATATACCGCCCCCTGTAATTGTTAACAATGTTCCTTCTATTGCAGCCGACAGTGTCGTTCGTGGTCAGAATTTGACTGTCTTTACAGCTTGTGCCGTGACACGGGCTATGAGCCGTGCCTCTAATGATGATGATGTTTCTCCGAGTAGAGAGTTTAAGTCTGCTGTTGTGCCTAATCTACCACCATCTCTCTCTCATAGTGATGTTGTGGCAGCTCAAAAGGAGGATGCAACATTAAAAGATCTGTTCATTGGGGTGTTACCACCTGAGGTGTTGCGAAATGCAGCGAGGGGTTATTTTATTCAGAATGGGTTGTTGATCCGGAAGTGGTCTTCTCACACTGACGAAGGGGTCGAGGATCCAGTGTTTCAAGTGATAGTGCCATTTAAGTTTAGAGACTTGGTCCTACAGACAGCTCATGGGGATGTAGCTGGGCACTTAGGGGTAAGAAAGACCTATGACCATCTTATGAAGTACTTCTATTGGCCTTGCCTAAAGAAGGATGTGGCATCCTTCATTAAGACGTGTCATGTATGCCAGTTGACGGGGAAGCCTAATCAGGTGTTAAAGCCAGCTCCACTTTACCCTATTCCAGCTATAGGAAAACCATTTGAACATTTGTTAATTGATTGTGTGGGACCATAGCCTTCATCTAAGTCGGGGTGTGTTTACCTACTGACTGTGATGTGTCAGTCTACCCGATACCCAGCTGCCTATGCTTTGCGTACAATTACAACTAGGTCTGTGGTGAAAGCCCTTTCACAGTTTATTTCCATCTTTGGTATCCCTCAAACTATACAGAGTGATAAAGGCTCTAACTTTACGTCACGCATGTTCAGAGAGGTGCTCGAGGAGTTGCGTGTGAAACATCAGCTTAGTAGTGCATATCACGCCCAGAGCCAAGGTGCGTCTGAAGTCACTTCTCAGGGGTTATTGTGTTGAGCTTAACAGAGACTGGGAAGAGGGGCTCCCATGGTTAATGTTGGCAGTATGAGAGGTTACCCAGGAGAGCACGGGTTTCTCGCCTAATGATCTGGTCTTTGGCAATCGAGTTCGTGGGCCTTTAGCAGTCTTACAGGGGGAACTGAAGTGTCCTGAGTCCCCTGTTAATTTGTTGGACTACATAAATGGTTTTCGTCGTAGGCTGTTTTTAGCCTGTGAGATGGCGAATGACAACCTGACTAAAGCCCAACAGAAAATGAAGAGTTGGTATGACCGTCGAGCTGAGCCGAGGGTGGTCAGTCCTGGTGATCAGGTGTTGGCATTATTGCCAATAGCAAATTCTCCTTTCCTTGCAAAATACACAGGTCCTTATAGGGTTGTTAAACAGGTGTCAGACCTGAATTATTTACTTTCTACACCAAATCGTAGGCGTTCCACTCAGCTCTGTCACATAAATCTGTTGAAGTCCTATTATGACAGGTTTTCATTCTCTGGGGCAGCAGAGTCTGGTGAGCGGGTTATGCCTGTTTCTTTAGCCGCAGTTGTTGAGGCTCATAGGGCCCTTGGGACTCCCTACATGGTGGCAGCAAGTAGTGGGGAGGATGTGGTAGGTCCTGATGACTGTGTGCTGAAACCTTGTTTGAGGAACTCTGAGAAACTGGCAGAGTTAAATACTTTGTTTGGACATTTGCCAGAGGAGCGTGCATCAGAACTGTCGTCTTTGTTGTCTGATTTTCCTTCTTTATTCTCCGATACGCCATCATGTACTCATTTAATTGAGCATGATATTGATGTTGGTGATGCAGAACCAATAAGACAGCGGTTCTATCGGGTGTCACAAGACAAACAGTGACATCTAGAGGCAGAGGTGCAGTACCTTTTGGATAAGGAGTTGGCTAAGCCTTCCTATTCGAGTTGGGCTTCACCCTGTATATTGGTCAGTAAACCTGATGGAACACATAGATTCTGTACCGATTATCGTAAACTGAATAAAGTCACAAAATCAGATTATTTTCCACTCCCGAGGGTTGAAGATTGCATTGATAGTGTAGGATCTGCAAGGTTTGTGAGTAAATTTGACTTATTGAAAGGATATTATCAAGTCCCGTTGTCATCTCGAGCCCTCTGGGCTATATTCTTACTCTGTTATGAGTTTTGGTTTACGAAATGCTCCAGCCACATTTCAACGACTTATGAACCGTGTTGTTTCCGGTTTGCAGGGATGCGCTGTGTACCTCGATAATGTGGTTGTGTATAGCGAGGAGTGGTCTGAACATCTGGACCGTATTCGGTCTCTCTTTTCTAGGTTGGTTGATGCTCGCCTCACTGTAAATCTAGCCAAGTGCGAGTTTGCCCAGGCTACAGTTGTCTACTTGGGAAAGATCGTAGGGCAGGGGCAAGTGAAGCCAGTCCATGCTAAGGTGGTGGCTATTGATAAGTTTCCTGTTCCTACCACCAAAACCGAGTTGCGGCGCTTTCTGGGCATGGTAGGGTATTACCGCAGCTTTTGTTCCAACTTTTCTACGGTAGTAGCCCCTTTTACTAACTTGTTAAAAGATAAAGTGAAGTTTGAATGGACTGTGACCTCTCAGACTGCCTTTGATAATGTCAAGTTGTTGTTGACTTCTGCCCCAGTTTTGATGGCACCCCGCTTAGATCAGCCTTTTCAGATGCAGGTTAACGCAAGCCAAGTGG
Source organism: Carassius gibelio (assembly GCF_023724105.1). NCBI lineage: Eukaryota > Metazoa > Chordata > Actinopteri > Cypriniformes > Cyprinidae > Carassius > Carassius gibelio. The sequence goes on from NC_068400.1 coordinate 22,391,227, forward strand.
GGGCTGGTGCAGTGCTCCTGCAAAGTGATGAGCAGGGGGTGGATAGGCCAGTATGTTACTTCTCAAGAAAGTTTAATTGTCATCAGTTGAATTATTCAACTATTGAGAAGGAAACATTGGCGCTAGTTTGGGGTCTACAACAGTTTGAAGTGTACTTAGCTGGGGGCGCTGTTCCTACAGTATAACTGTCTACTCGGATCACAATCCACTGACATTCCTCCACTCTTTAAAGAGTCCTAGTCAGCGCCTTATGCGCTGCAAAAATATAATTTGCAGATACGGCACATTAGGGGCGAGGACAATGTGATGGCTGGAGTGAATGTTTTGTCTTGTCCTAGATCTCTTTCTCTCTCTTCCTGTTTCTCCACTCTTCTTTTGCCTAGTCTCCTTAAATGTAGCTTTCCAGGTACCGGGATTTGCTGGAGCTCTTGGTAAGGGAGGAGGGCGATTGGAGCTGTTGGAGAGTAGAAGGGTTAGGGGCTTGTGGACAAGAGTTCTTCTGTCCAGTCCATGTATATGGGCTGTTAACACTCCTTACACTAAAGTTAAGTGCTCACTTTGTTTATGGAAATTTATTTATTTAAAAAAAATATATATATTTTGTCACTTGTTCTGTGGGGTTTTGACTGCTTCTGCAGAGGCCTTTTAGGGGCCTCTGTCTTAAGGGAGGGGGTGTTACGGACCTGCCGGCTCCTCCTCGTTTTGCCTTTGCGGTTAAAGTTACAAATTTTTTTTCATTTTCTTTCTCAATTGTTTACCTTCATCTAAGGCATAAGTAACGACATTTACAAGGATACTTGCAGAGACGTGCATTTTGACAATGTCGAACATATGTGTCATTTGTAGATGTGGAAGTGAACATAATTCAGAGTTCACGTGCATCTGCGTGGCTCTCACTGTGTCTACACTGGATGCAAGTGGTATGACGCGACAAAATACTATGAACCCATTGTAACTGGAGGATGACCAATATGGGTTTTTTAGGACCAATACCGATATTAGGGATTGAAAAGGGCCGATATTGATAAATCGGCCGATATTCTTTGTATATCTTTGTACGCTGAGCCATATAAATAAGTGTTCCGCAGCATGCATGATACAAGGAAATGGTCAGTAACATCATCACTTTGAGGTAGGGATGCACCGGGCCTGATACTGAGCTCCTGTACTGTTACTCATAAAAATGCCCCGATACCAAACGCCAATACCACACAGAATGTGATAAGTGCCATATTCAGACAAAGAAACACTGACAATAGAACAACAGACAGCAGAACGTAGTTATGAGAGATTAAGGTTGTCTACGGAGAATATCTATGCAATGAATATAATGTTAAACATTCAGTATTAATGCCTGTATAGCTGACATGCGCGAGCTAATAAAGCACGCTGAGTGGATTGAGTGCTCAGCAGCGGAGATGCGCAAGTATGTCGATTCAATATATAGCTCATCACTGGAAAGTTTGTAGTTCGGTAGGATATGTCAAAAATAAGTAAGTAAAACAATGCACAAGTTACTACGGGCAAGCACGCTCATGCACTTCTGTTTTGTGATCTTTGATGTTTACTCACTTAGCACACGCATTTGAACTAATACTAAATCATTTAAAAAAGACAATTTGTAAGGGTATTCACTATAAATATAATTTATTTTCAAACTTAGGCATAAATTACTTTCTGGCGAAAGTGAATCTAGCAGCCTGTGTGTAATGCACTAGGCAGTACGTTACTGTCCTTTTTGTTCTGCAACAGTACAATACATGCACGTGTTGTACATATTTAGCTTTCTTGACTGTTTCTGCATTATATGAGTGGTTTTAGAATATAAATCTCAGCACTTTTCAGATTAAAAAAAATTTACAAATAAAAAAAAAAAAACTTATTTTTGTGAAAAAATATCACAGGAGAATAACACAAAAAACACAAAAGAATTTTGTGAGAATTTTTTGCTATTTTGAGAAATATGTATTATTTATCCACACGTCGGAAGTCAGTGGTCATCAGAAAGGTTTAGTTACCAAACATTCTTCATCCTTTTGTGTTGTGCAGAAGAAAGTCAAACAGGTTTAGAACAGCTTGAGGCTGAGTAAATGTTTGTTTTTGAACTATGTTCATGTAGGGCTGGGCGATATATCTAACGGTATGATCATGCGCATCTAATCAGTAAAGCTGCTTCCGTGATCACCGCTAAAATTGCCATCACCTGCTTATAATTGGAGTGGCATTTAATAGACAGAGCCGTAGATCGCTGACAAGCTACGCCATATCGCGTTCATTATCGAAGGTGATTCATCTGCGATAATGAACGCGATATGGCTTAGCCTGTCAGCGATCTACGGCTCTGTCTATTAAATGCCACTCCAATTATGAGCAGGTGATGGCAATTTTAGCGGTGATCACGGAAGCAGCTTTACTGATTAGATGCGCATGATCATATCGTTTAGATATATCGCCGAGCCCTATGTTCATGTTCTTTTGTAGTAAATGTTCATTTTTTTATAATGTTCATTTTTGAGCTAGGACTATTGTGCATCTGAGGCTCCTTCATATGTATAGTTCGAGGTCTTTTAAAACGTCACTACCTATGTTGAAACTGCACTAACTCCCTTGGGGATTTTAATATTGTATTTAAATTTCATGTATCTCGACAGGTCTTGGTTTTTTACAGTGAAGGAGAAATAAGGGGATGCAAATATTCCACGAGAGCCAAGCAGCATTTATGACAGCCATTTCTCAGTTTGTTGTTAATCTCCTCATGTACAGTATGTGTGCAGACACCAAGCACTCTCATTCATTTTCATTCAGTTTTATATTTGTTGGCCAGCTTGTCATAGCCAATAAGGTTATATGGATATGTTCTCTCATCCAAGGTTAGGCTCAAACGACTTGCAAAAATATGCATCCATCCATACATACATACATGCATAAAATAAAAATAAACAGAATGAGAAGAATTAAAGCCATGAATTAAGAATTAATTCCATTGTTTTATTAACTCTGGCCCTTTTTTTTTTTTGTTAAATAGTGACCACAATTTTCACTACCTTTTTTAAGAAACATAAAAAAAAAATGTGTAAGTAATATACATAAAGCTCTGTCTTCATCACATAGATGTATAGCATTTACAGAGTTTCCAAGAAGAACTATACTCTTGATTGGTGACAAATTAACTCCTATAATAAATATGTTTCCAATATTGTTGCTGCTTTCTTCAAACAGTCTCCAGTATTTTAAGATCAAACAGCTTTTATCACACCGTATGATAAATCTGAAATGTCAAATGATTTTCACTGGCTCATAATTGGATGGCCCATTCCTCTGTTCTCCTCTGACATGTAAAAGCTCTCTGTAAACAAGTGCCAGCAACACATTGTAATAGAAGCAGTGAGCTGACAGAAATGACCTGTGTCCCCTTCTCTATCCATTTTCTCCAGATATCTGCTGTTAATGTGCCATGTGTCCAGTCTATTTGACTCTAGGCTGATTTGTTTTGTTTTGCTTTTCTTCATAAACATCATTATTGTGTCTTTAAAATGGTTCTACACTTAAGAAACAAACTGTGATATTTAAAAGTTTACTAACAATATAGTTTGCCTTTTTTTCTCTTGCTAGTTGGCAAATTACATCTCTCTCAGAATGGCTCTGATGTTCAGTGTCTGCTGATGTTAGATTCAGAAATAGCTACCTGCAAAGCTACCTAAAAAACTATTCACAAGTGCATAAGGCAAAAGCTGCTTTAAACACAAAGGTTGGTCATTGATAAAGAAAATCTATTTATGACATTATTTTTAACAGCATCCTCATTTTACAGCATTTTTTACACAAGTGCCTAAAACTTTTAATAGTACTGTGGCTTTGCAGGTAGGTTTCTTGAAGTATCTTGGAGACATTGCCACAGTTTTTCTGGATTTAGTATGAACAAAAGAAAAGTATGGAAAAGTATGAACATGAAAAGTATGAGCATGTACAGCACTCAATACTTAGTTGGGGCTCCTTTTGCCTGAATTACTGCAGCAATGCGGCGTGACATGGAGTCGATCAGTCTGTGGCACTGCGCAGGTGTTATGTGAGCCCAGGCTGCTCTGATAGTGGCCTTCAGCTCTTCTGCATTGTTGGTTCTGGCATATTGCATCTTCCTCTTCACAATACCCTATAGATTTTCTATGGGGTAAGGGTCAGGTGAGTTTGCTGGCCAATTAAGAACAGTGATACCATGGTCCTTGAACCAGGTACTGGTAGCTTTGGCACTGTGTGCAGGTGACAAGTCCTGTTGGAAAATGAAATCTGCATCTCCATAAAGTTGGTCAGCAGCAGGAAGCATGAAGTGCTCTAAAACTTCCTGGTATATGGCTGCGTTGACCTTGGACCTCAGAAAACACAGTGGACAAACACCAGCAGATGGCATGGCACCCCAAACCATCACTGACTGTGGAAACTTTACACTGGACCTCAAGTGAATGAATATAGAATATACATATTCTAATTATATGACCAGCACCTGTATTTCCTACTGACACACTACAGCAAAAGATAGAAATAACTGACTTGAAATCATTTTTAGCTGGTGAAAATGCTAGTGTTCTAATACTTTTTGGCCACTACTGTATATACATAATGCACTTTATTTAAAACAATGATACCACACTTTATTTTAAACATTACGGGTAAAGTGGTTAAAGAGGTCAGTTTAAACCTGATTTAAAATTCTAAAGCAGCATCGCAGAATGTGATATATTAGCATAAAATATAGACTGAATGAAAAATGTGTATAATTCCAGTGACAGTGCATAATTTCCATCCAGGTGCTTTCACATAAATGTCAAAAATGGAGCCCATATGAACCTGAATCTAAAGGGGTTGCAACTGATAGTAAATGCACTTTCTCAGTCCCTAAAACTGATAATGTGAATGTAGCTATTCAAAAAACACATATAGCTGGGGCACTGAGTTCTCAAATGATGGAGTTGATTGTAGTTTTGAGACTAACTCTGTAACTCTTCATCTGCTCTGACACGCATAGCCATTCTTTACCGCCCACCCATCACGTCACTTCATTGAATCTACCTTGACATTTCTGCATTTGATTCTTTTCATTTTCCTTCCCACTTAGCTTTTTGTGTTCATTAGCCTTGGCTCGGCTGAGAGTCATCACTCTTTATTATTTCTATGTAGATGCACACAAGACCAAACTATACACACTGGCAATGGCTTCAGAAATTATGAATGATCAGTGGAATTCACTGTGAACGGGAAACATTCACTTCTGCATGACTGTACTCATTTCACTCAGGTTTTTTTTGTTTTGTTTTTTTAATTATAATGTTTTGCTCGATGTTGTCAAACCTTGATTGATTTTCTCTTCAGTTTCTATCTCACTCGACTTTCATGTGTTCTTTTTTTCTGGCTGTTGGTTCTGCTTTGAGCTCAGTTTGCCAGTGAGAAATTGGCCCTGTTTTCTTTGTGTTTCCCAGTGTTCTTACATTTGAATTGGAGCTTATTTGTGGAATTTCTTAAGTAAGATGTATAGTTCTTGTATACTGCAAGCTATGTATTCATCTGTTCAAGTTGAATTATATCAGTAAACTGAGTTAAACCTAAATGCAGTGTGATTTTGTGGAAGAAATATATCTGTGATTACATTCTAAGATTTATTATTTAATAGGTCTGAATGTAATAGATGGTCCCATAGCTTAAATGTACAGTAATTCATTGCTTTTAGTAGCGGTAACTAGTGGTGTGCGATATTGGTTCTAATAAAGCACAGAAGTTATTATAATGTTTTTACTATTACTATTATTATTATTATTATTTTATTTTATTATTATTTTTTACTTAAACACAGAAACCTAAATTTAACTTAATTTAACCAAAAAAACCTAAATACTACAGTTGATGTAGTTAAATTCAATTCAGCACTTAAATACAAACTTTATATAAACGTTTTAATTGCACATATGACTTCTTAAATGAACTTCTTAACTATATAATTGTTTCTGCTCCAACTTTTTGAAAAACACATTTCACATCTTTATATAATAACCTGTTTTCATGACAGATTTGAACATGTTAAATAATGAAGACACTTGGTTAAATAAAAATATATGTAATGTAGTGCATATTTTAAGCAAAATTCTCTTCTCTAGTGTTATTTTTTTTCTTCTATTTGACTAAGGAGCTACAGACTTGGAATGGCTTTCCTTAGGTAAAGGTAATAACTAGGGCTGTCACTTTAAGTTCGAAAATCGATTGCACAATTGATCGGACCAACCAAAAAAAGTTTCGAAAATGAAAATAGGGAATTGATTTTAACCAAATACGTACACTATTAATTGTAAAAGAATTAAACAATTAAAAAAATATAGATGTAACGAAACTCACAAACAAGCAGAAAAAGAAAATAAAGAATTCCGAAAGTGCAGTATGCCTTGCGAAAGCTAGATATAAAATACCAGCATTTTTACGCGCCTACAAGACCCAGTGACGTCGAAAGCGACCTCTGCGTTCACACCAAACGCGAATATAGCAACTGGCGCGAATGATTTCAATGTTAAGTCAATGTAAAGACGTGTTAACGCACGTCTGGAGGTCTCGCGTAGACGCGAATTCGCCTCATTTGCGCATCTAGTTATAGGAGATTCTGAGTTATGAAAAGGACCATTGCAAGCTGACAGCGACCGGTAATACCACCACCTTGTGCAGCTGTACCCGAGTGTCCCTGCGACATCAGTGCCGGTCGGAGCACGTCTTCTCAACAGCTGGACATACAGTGAATAAAAAACGCTCTGCTCTGGACCCCGAAATGTTGATCGACTTGTTTTCCTGTCCAATAAATTTGTAATGGTCCTAGCCTTTTGGTGCATTTCCTTATGCCTGCCTAGTGCCGCCTAACCTAAGTGTCGGTTACTTTCAATAAAAAAACAAAAAAATGGCCTGTTCTCAAGTCCATTTAAAGTTTAAATTTTTTGAACAGTTGTTTGAAATGGATTGAATCATTATTTAAAACAATCTTGGAGATTTTTGAATTGCCTAAATCATAAATGCAGCCGGGTTGAAGCCTGTAGTGATATTTTTCTTTTGTTATGGCAGCCGTCCCCTCTGCATACATTTTTTCAAGAATGTTTGGACTCCTGTTGCTGTTCTGCACGAAACTTCATGCCAATAAATAAGAAATATTGCTGACTTGTGCGTTTGCAGCGCTCTCTTTGCATTCGTCCTTTATTTGACATGGAAAAAGGAAAAGTTTTTTTTTAGACATGGAAAATCGATTTTACAATCAATTCAATGAACACTTATGTCTTAAAAATCGAAAATGTTTTTTTCATAAAAGTGACAGCCCTAGTAATAATTAATATTAAAGAGGAAGTTGTTATTGGTTCACATATGATTTGAACTTAATTTTTGTTATGAAATTGACAGAATGTGAAAGCTCAGGCTTTTATATATTAAAATGAACAGAGCCAAAGATTTTCATGATTGTTGGATGGGTTGACATGCTGCGAATAATACTTAGTGAAGTTTTGCTCATGAAAATAATTTAGAAGCATGAAATCAGTATTGTCCACACAGCTGACATGTTTATCTGCTGTAGTTTATCATTTTTAGTTGGTACTATATCAGTTTGTAGGCTGGTGGTGTTATTTTTTTCTTCATGTTTCACTTTGCAATTCACAATACATCCCTAAGCACTTCACATTTCACTGTTTTAGTATGCAACATAGTGTTGATGTAGAGAGTGAGCACAGATGTGTGAGGCGCTCAGCTGAGGTTGACCAAGTCTGTGATTGTGCTTTAGCAGCAATCCGCTAGCCATTCTGTCGATGGCTCTTCTCTTCTCTCCTGTAATACTGAATTCCACCAAAGCTCTACAAAGGGATTGACTTGCAAAGCTTCTGCATCCCACCTCTACTGCCAAGCACCTCCCTCTCCAGCCTTGTCTGTGGTGGTCGTTAACTAGGTCATATGCAAGTAGGGCTTCTCAGTGCACTATTAGCATAGCTGTGATTTGGCCTCAAGCCATGCTGATATTTAGACCAGCAACACGACTGTGAGGATATAGCTTTTTATATGAAAGTTCAACAAACAAGAAGTTAATATCAAATAACTTGTGTTTTAGACAAACATTGGCCAGTTAGTTTGTATATTTCTTCTCCAGCAATGAAAATACTTCTAAAAGAAGCCAAAACATCAAACTTTAGGTGTAGCCAAACATCAAACTGACAGCGTGTCTGAAACAGAGAATGTGAGTGAAGCATTCTCTAATCCAGGGGTCGGCAAACTTTTCGGCATGACGTGCCATTTTTAATTGTTCTGGTTAACCACCACATTATGATTGCACATGTTGCCTTCCTCCAGAGCATTTAGGCAGCAGCTGGAGGTGTTGCCTTTTCTTGCTTATAGAGACATTAAGTTTTTAGACTATTATAGCCCTCACTCAAGTGCATATTTTTTTTGTGTATTATTATTATGCTAACAGATACACATTGTTTATGCAGAATGAAAGAACATTTAACCCTTATGTTGATCCCAGTAATTTTTTATCTGGAGTTGAGTTGTCTTCCCCGAGTTTTAAATCTTTTAAGCATGCTTGTCATGTTCTTCAAAATACTAATAAGTTGCTTGGCTTCCCTGATGCTGATCAGTGACCAAAACCTTCAATATATCTGTGTGCATCTAATTGTTTTTCTTGATATACAGAAAGCCAGACCGAGGTTCTTTTGAGGAGTGAATAATTGTTTTAAAAAGGTATTACATATACTCTGTTGGACCACGAGGGTGAGTAAATGATGGCACAATTCATCATCATTTTTTGGTGGGTCGACTATACCTTTAATAATTTATTTTATTATTATTACTATGGAAATATTAAATTATTTCTTCAATGAAATGATACTCTAAAAAATAAACTAAAACTGCCAGTAGGTGGTGGTAAATGTCTAAGGGATTGTTCACCCAAAAATTACAATTGTGTCATGATTTACTCACCCTCATGTTGTTTCAAACCTGTCTGAGTTTCTTTCTTATGTTGAATATAAGATATTTTGAAGAATGCTGGTAATCAAACAGTTGATTGTCCCCATTGACTTCCATTGTATTTCTTTCCCTGCTATGGAAGTCAAAGGGGACCAACAATTGTTTGGTCCTTCAAAATTCTTCAAAATATCTTATTTTGTGTGCAGCATAAGAAAGACATTTATATAGGTTTAGAACAAAATGAGGGTGAGTAAATGATGACAGATGAAATAAGAGCAGACGGCTCCTTATGCTTTTGAACTGCTCTCGTGGTACTTTGGCACACACCAATCGGTCTGTGCAGCGCCACTTCAAATCCAACGCACCTACTGATTCACCCAACTCGTTCAAAACGTGGATTAAGAAATGGAATGCTGCTTTGTGTTGCTTGGAGACTAACAGTTCTGCTTTGTATTTATATTTTTCTTGGCAAAATTTAACAAAACAGAAAACATTATGTCTAAAATAACACACTGTTTACTTATTTATTGAACTATGGTATAAGATAAGTATCACGTTGCTCGTGTGATATTGCTTAACTATATGATTTAAATACGAGACAAAAACTCAAACAGAGGCACATTTTTTGCCCCATATATCTTGAATTTTAGGGACATTCTAACCACGTTATCTAGGTTCCATCATGCAGGGAGTTGTTGCCCTGCATCATATTTGTTAAATGCATTAATAATTTTAACACATTATTTTTCACATGTTAAATTGCCAGCCCTAAATATAATATAATATAATATAATATAATATAAAAAGCATTACATAATCTGATTAATACTAAAATTTGCCAACAGCTTGGTATATTTGTGAATTCAATTACAGATTTAGACCTGAATTCGAAGTATATTTGTGATCTTGCAAAATATTGAATTAAATTAGAAAAGATAAGTGTCTGTGACCCATTAAAAAAACTAACATTTGTTTCCTGAGGATTCATTTTACATGCACAAAAAGCAACAAACACAGAACATGAGGATTCACGTGGTCTTCATATCACATCACGCACCTGCAGTGCTTCTGCGAGCGGAGAAAAACATAATAAAGCTAGGCTATATATAGCGCATAAATAGGCCTATATGTGAAATCTATTTTTACTTGAATAATTTGAATAATAAATTACGAAAATGAACGAAAAATTTGTTTGGGTTCATTTACGTGCTGCGTGAAAGGAAACAGATGGCAGAAAGCAGCATCCTATTGAGAGTGAGGAGTTGTCGTCATAGCACAGAGCCCCTCCCCTCGATAGCTCCCTCTCTGCCATGTTGGCAGGATACCAGCGGCAAAAGATGATTGTTTACGTGTGTTGTTAACTCGGTAGTAGAGGAGGTTCTCGCAATTCTGCACGGTTTTACCATGCCTGGAAGTTACTGCTGCGTTGAAAAATGCTCCAGTACCTCACACGATACATACGGGAAACATAGGAACAATGGAATACAGTTTTTTTTAGGTTACACCAAGCGCGAAACAGCGGTACTAGGAGAAGCTCTCAGGCATCCAACATATCGAACCATACGAGCTCCCTGCAGCAGCACAGAGACCTGGACCATTTACCTCCGTGCACACATATGGACATTGTGAATTATCTTGTTTTTGGTGTAAGTTACTACACAATTTAGGAATTTAAAAGTCACAAGTCTTTGGAAAGTTACGAGGCTTTCTGCTGTGGCTGAGAGCAGAATTTGGTCATTTACAAGCCTCCAGGTGGTGAAAACAGCGTTTTTACCGGCCAAAGTAAGTTTATTCACATGCGTTTTAGCGTGTTGTAATTACAACTTGCATTTAGCAGACACTTCTTGACCAAAAGTACCAAAAGTAACTTAAATAACTGCCACTGTTTCGTAAACACTAGATTGTAACGAGATGTTTAATGTACACAAACTTTTCCAACATGTTTTGATGTAGGGTAAAGCTGTGTATGTTTAGTTATAATTTGATTTTAGCCAAATGACACACATTGTACCAGGTTTTTGTGCTGGGGGCTGCAAAGTGGACCAGTCCTGGGTTAGCTGGTCGATATTTTGGATGCCTGAGAGCTTCTCCAAAGACCGCTGTTTTGCGCTTAGTCTGAGCTTGTTCCTGTAAGGTCCCCTTTCTTTCGCCTTATCTTTTTGCATTGCTTTACTTTCTTCATTTCTTTCTCATATTCGTAGATCCGTCTCTGTTCCACTGACATAATAAATGCGCAAAAATGAAAGAGCTCTGAAATATTTAGTCGCGCCTCTGTGAAGTTCTGAAGGCGTTGCCCCTGGCAACCGATAGCGTGTCCTACCATCATGGCCGACCGGCTCAGACCCCTCCCAAATCAACCCAAATCGGCACGTGACTCCTCACTCTCAATTTTTCTTTAGGCTTATTTTACTCACAAAGATTTTTTTTATTGTGAATGTACACAAATAAAGGCAAACCGTTTACAATTCTGATTATCTTTAACTAAAAGAAGTTGCTTCCACTGTTAGAAGGAAAAACTCAAGTGATTTGATTTAAGCTTTGCTACATGGACAATGCAGCCTGTTCATTATCATAATTAAATACAGTCAGTCAAACATATGAAAAAAACAGCACACTGCTCAGTTTAAATTTGTGACAAAATATGTGCTGTTAAGTCTTATCATCGTACTGCCATGATGTTATGCAAAACATTTTGTTTTACATGGATATTGGAACACAAGTGAATAATAATTTGGCATTCAAATACATCACGAATACAGAAACATTTTATTTTGTGTATAATGAGAAACATCGGTTTCAGTTTCGTTTTAGCCTATATTAATTTATTTTGGCTTGTCATTTATATAAATATTTTGATAAATTACTGAAAATAAATAAATAACTTTTTAAACCGTCTAACTGATTGTTTTAATCGTTCAAAATTCTTAATGGTCAGTTAACGGATTAAAATGAACATCCCTATTAAAAACATGTTTTTGAAAACATTAATTGCGTTAATTAAAAATATGAAATAATATATAGTAAAAATGCAATACAATTTAATGTGATAGTTTCATTTGCAAATGGTTCAGCATGTGATTTGTACATGAACTTACACAAATGTGCATTTAAAGGACAGTACTGTACTTAAAGGGGGGGTGAAATGCTCGTTTTCACTCAATATCCTGTTAATCTTGAGTACCTATAGAGTAGTACTGCATCCTTCATAACTCCAAAAAGTCTTTAGTTTTATTATATTCATAAGAGAAAGATAGTCTGTACTGATTTTCCCGGAAAAACACGACCGGCTGGAGGCGTGACGTGTGGGCGGAGCTAAAGAATCACGCGCACGAGTAGGCTTTTGCGTTGAAAGCGTTTGGAAGCTGTGACACCGTGAGGAAAAAAACATCCAAAACAAACCATGGCTAACAGTCAGATTCAGCCATTTATTTATGATCCAGAATCAGATCCCGAGGCTGAAACTGAACGAGAGCAGCAGCAGCAGCAACGACTCGCTCCGACTGGGGCTCGAACCCGGGTCTCCGGCATGGGAGGCGGACGCACTAACAAGAAGGCAGAGATATTTGAAGCAGTTTTCGTTGGGATTGCATCATCCTTAAGAAATAAACGATACGCAAATCCGTCGTCAAACTGGGCCTTGTTTGTAAAACAAGCATCTTCGAAATGCAGGGAACAAACACAAACACTTGCACAACTCCGTTGATGCTCTGTAAAAATAAACTTCATCCACTGGTCCCTTAATGCATTTTTTTTTTTTTTTTTGGTAATCTGTGCAGGGTTGTCTTGCCCTGGCAACCAAAAATACAGTTCTTTTGTGACATTTCGCAATGCTCTCACTCTGATCAGTGAAGTCTGTTGTGCTCTCAGTGCTCTGCTATACGGGAGCGTGCGCTCTTCCGGCAGATGTGCCCTAGGACCCATATAAGGAAATTCCGCTCCATCTAACGTCACACAGAGCCATACTCGAAAAAAACTTTCCGAAACTTTTGACAAAACGGAAGGAGTATTTTTGGAACAGAAATACTCCTTCAAACGTACAACTTAATTTTTGAAACTTTGTCCATGTTTACCATGGGAATCCAACTCTTTAACAGTGTAAAAAACTCAGTATGCATGAAATAGCATTTCACCCCCCCCTTTAAAGTATAATAGAATATACAATGAAATAATAATTTATAATACAGTGCAATATAATGTAATAAATTTAGTATTGTTGTTTTGTGCATTGCAGTATTTTTGATATTTAGATTATAAAATCCTAAAAATAAACAAAACCTGAGGTAAATCAAAAGCTCTCGACAATCATGCAAACATTACGATCCTTGATTAAAATTCACGAGCCGTGCTGATAAGGTTTATAATCATTCTTACCCTTCCCGTCTTCCTCCTCCTCCCTCGACTCTGAATCGTTTCACACCTACTTGTTTCGCATTTTTCAAACCTGTGATAAGAACTGACCTATGCTGAGATGAGGGGCCTTGGAAGATGAATGATCCTCCTGTGAAGCAAGGCTGCAAAGACTGCCCCCTGTGTGAGGCTCATCCACATGATTCATGCATAAAAAAACATCAGATCAATTAAATAATTCCCTCCTTTCAAAGCCGTGACAGGCCGGCACCACAGTGCTGCCTCATCAGGGCTCCATTATCAATCCCGCAACAACTTCCACAATCCAGTCAGAGTACAAGAACACAACTGGGAGATAACTAGACAGCCAGCTAATATAACAGTAATGCATCTGATCAGTGGGAAACTCCTGTCATTTTGTTAAGGGAGAAGGCAGAGGGGGAAGTTTCATTCTGCACACGTAATTAATGACTCTAGTCTCCTCTGATTAGCTGCAGACAGGCCATGCATGCTGGATGAGAAGGTGACTAGGGTGGATCCGGTGTCGTCTTCTCCCTCAGCGGGGTAGAGGAAGTTTAGCTCTAACCTGCCATGAGTACCATGGCTGAGAAGGCTGCAAACTGGCTGAACCTAAACACTCATTAAATCAGATGTGGAGGAGAGAGAGGGACTCAAGCTGAGCTCTGACAGAGTTGTCACCTGATGACCCCTCAGATACACCCCATCAGGCACTGTTTTAGATTATTAGTAGGACTGTGGGGCATTAGCTTGTCTGCTGTGTTGTTATTAAATATTTTCTGTAAATTAATTTGTACAGTAACTTATTATTCATGATATGGTAACAAATCCATTAACATTCTTTCTGACTTGAAAGGGATAATTTTATTGATTTATCCTTCATATTTTAGTTTTTCATGAGCTTTTTCCACCTGTAGTATTTAACAGTATGCTTCTGCTCTTCATCCTTCACATGATAGAGAAGCGGAAGTCTCTGCAGGATTGCTATTGTGCCTCATTCTTAAATTACAGTCTCTGTACAGAGGAACTATTACGTTTTGATCGTTTAATAAAACAATCCACAATATGCTGAAATGTGCTGCTTGAGCTGTTAAGATTGGACTGAAGTGATCAAGGACCTTCACAGGTGGAACGTGAGCTAACTAACAGGATAAGAGGTCGTGCACACAGTATGTAGTTTTGTCTTCTACTGCAAAGCTTTTTCATCATTTTTGTAATTAACGTGCAATACAGATCTGTGTTTTCCTACTCCTCCTTCACCTCTTCCTTCTGCTTCTCATTCCTCCTCCTCATCTTTCTCATCCTCATTCTTCTCCTTGATTTTATTCTTTTTCTTCATCTTCTTTTTCCTTTTCGTTCCTCATTCTTCTCTTTCTTATTATTTATCATCATCATGATCTTGTTCTCATACTTCTTCTCATTATTCCTCTTCTTCCTTTTCATTTTTCCTTTTCTCGTTCTTCTCCTTCTCCTTCTCACCTTTCTGATGCCCTTTCTTCCTTTTCATTCTTCTTTCTCCTCATTCTTCATCATCATAATCTTTCTTCTCATTCTTCTTCATGTCATTTTTCCTCTTTTTCTTTTTCATTCTTCCACCTCATTGCTTTTCATCTTCCAACTTCTACTTTTTATGCTTGCTCCTCATTCTTTTTCTTCGTGATTCATCCTCTTCATTTTCATTCTGCCTTCTTCTTCTTTTTTTTTTTCTTTTGCTGCTTGTTCCTCTTCCCTCTCCAGATCAGAATGTCATAGAGACTTGGGTATAAGCTAACATGACTTGAACTGGCAAACAGCCATTTATTAAAGTATCAAGCAAGTTCTTTGTTATGCTCTAGCAGTCAGCCCCTTAAACTTACTTTGAAAAGGCATCAGAATTAGATCTCTGGATCAGAACATTGTAGAGACAAGAGACTGGGCCCTGTTTTTTCATATGACGAGGCATCCTGCCAACTGCCTATTCACACCCAATGAACCATTCAGAGCACTCAGCCATTCAGCATCGGACCCTTAGAGCCCCAGTCATATCTTAGCACTTGTTTGCCTTGGGGGAGCATTTTGAGTCCCATTTGCCATAGATAGTAAATAGGAAAAATTCTGACATTGTGGCAGTGAATTCTTCCATGGTAAAGCACCTGTCACAGTTTCATCAGAATCTAGTTATTTGTTATATTGGTCATTTACAATCACATGCTATTACTCAAGTCATGTGGATAGTTATGTAAGCTACTCAAGAAGAAAATATGAATTCATATGCATGATTTGTTTTTCCATTAACATGGCAACCAACACGAATAATAAACAACAACCACTGCAACCACTAAGGTGTTATGTAGCTAAATCTTCTGCTCAGACCTGGCGTTATATGCATCAGTGACATGCTTCTTCCCGAGTGTTGTTTTTATCAGACCCGAATTTTGCATTGACAATTCATTTTAATGCCTTGGAGAAAATGTAAGCTGACAAAAAATTATAATGAACCCTTTCTATACAGGTGCTGGTCATATAATTAGAATATCATCATAAAGTTGATTTATTTCACTAATTCGATTCAAAAAGTGAAACTTGTATATTATATTAATTCATTACTCACAGACTGATATATTTCAAATGTTTATTTCTTTTATGATTTTGATGATTATAACTGACATCTATGGATATCACAAATTCAGTATCTCAGAAAATTTGAACATTACTTAAGGCCAATACAAAGAAAGGATTTTTAGAAATCTTGGCCAACTAAAAAGTATGAAAATGAAAAGTATGAGCATGTACAGCACTCAATACTTAGTTGGGGCTCATTTTGCCTGAATTACTGCAGCAATGCGGCGTGACATGGAGTCGATCAGTCTGTGGCACTGCGCAGGTGTTATGAGAGTCCAGGTTGCTCTAATAGTGGCCTTCAGCTCTTCTGCATTGTTGGGTTTGACATAATGCATCTTCCTCTTCACAAAGGTCAGGCAAGTTTGCTAGCCAACTAAGAACAGAGATACCATGGTCCTTGAACCAGGTACTGGTAGCTTTGGCACTGTGTGCAGGTGACAAGTCCTGTTGGAAAATTAAATCTGCATCTCCATAAACTTGGTCAGCAGCAGGAAGCATGAAATGCTCTAAAACTTTCTGGTATACGGCTGCGTTGACCTTGGACCTCAGAAAACGCAGTGGACCAACACCAGCAGATGACATGGCACCTCAAACCATCACTGACTGTGGAAACTTTACACTGGACCTCAAGCAACATGTATTGTGTGCCTCTCCTCTCTTCCTCCAGACTCTGGGACCCTGATTTCCAAAGGAAATGCAAAATTTACTTTCATCAGAGAACATAACTTTGGACCACTCAGCAGCAGTCCAATCCTTTTTGAAGCGAGACGCTTCTGACGCTGTCTGTTGTTCAAGAGTGGCTTGACACAAGGAATGCGACAGCTGAAACCCATGTCTTGAATATGTCTTTGCATAGTGGTTCTTGAAGCACTAACTCAGCTGCAGTCCACTCTTTGTGAATCTCCCCCACATTTTTGAATGGGCTTTGTTTCACAATCCTCTCCAGGGTGCAGTTATCCCTATTGCTTGTAATTTTTTCTACCACATCTTTTCATTCTCTTCGCCTCTCTATTAATGTTCTTGGACACAGAGCTCTGTGAACAGCCAGCCTCTTTCCTTGTGCAAGGTGTCATTGGTCATCTTTTGGACAACTGTCAAGTCGGCAGTATTCCCCATGAATGTGTAGCCTACAGAACTAGACTTATATCCAAAAAGTTATGTTTCAAGTTACAGTATGTTTTCATAGTACAGAAAACACATTTATATCATCACATTAATACACCACATATGAGGAAGTTAACTATTATCTCCCAAGGTTTTGACACTTCATTATATTGACTTCAATTCACATAGTACTCAGTAAATGCAATTTTATCATGGCGGTTTTTAAATGGAAAAGCATTCACAGCTAATATTGTCAACAGCCATCTGTACTTCTATAAAATATCATCAGGGTAAGTGACTTGTAAACGATCAGCCTGGATTAAATGCAAACGAGAATCGGATGCTTAACCCCTGACCTCCAGCTTTTTATGTGTTGCTCTCTCTGGTGATGAGGGGCTGCTTGAGGATCCTTTGATGCCACTGCATTATTGTGATGGGGAGACCCAGGCCAGTCTTTAGCTGGAGTGGTAGGCAGAGGGAAATTGAGTGTCACTGTTTCATACTTATGTTGTTCTCATGGGGGAGGTGTTGGGGCTTTAGGTGTTTAGTGAAGGAGAACAGTGAGAGCCTAATCATGCTTTGTCGGTGTAATTTTTTTAAATTTTTTATTCTAATATACTAAATGGCTGCATGGTTGATCCTGCATGTAAAATAGTAGTATCAACTTCCAATACTGCTGTTTTATTGAGGAGACTGATCCTCACAAACTTTGATTCCAAGTAAAACTAGCATGAAAATGAATACATAAAAAAGCTTTCAAGTAAACCTTTTACTTCGAGAGAGCTGAGACAGAGAAATATCTTTAGGAGTAAATAAAGCCATGATAGGGTAGAGGCAAAGCTGAATGTGGATGGGTATGTGGCAAATTACATTTAAATAAAAATATTTAAAATAAACGGCAATAATAAATTATAGAGACTAATGATAGTCTGATCATTTTTGGTTTCTAGGCACATAAAATTTTCTAAATTATGACTGTTGAATGTTAAAAAGCTACAATTATTCTTTCTTATAACAACAACAAAAAATAAACATGAATTAATGTTAATTATAATAATATTTAATTAAATATTTAAAATATATTACTATTACTACTTTGGAAATGTGTCGTTTTGCCTTTATTCAGAGAGTAGTTTGAAGAACCCTCAGTAAGCAATGGGTTGATTCAACTAATGACCTGGATTCAAACTCAGTTCACCCTTTGCAAGTGCTGGCTTGCAAGATGTTGGAAAACATTAGATACCCTTTGGACTTCTTTTCAGCACATTAATCAAGTTCTACAGAAATAATACGCAATAATTTTCATTGTGCATCTGGTAAAGTTGCTAAAGGGGATTAATTACAGTAGGATCTGTTTATGATACTAGGGTTGGGCCAAACAACGGCAATGGACTATGGCTGATCGACATCATGATGTTGTTCATCCAGATCACACGTACTCTGTTAGTGGCAGTACTTACAAATACATTTTGCAAATCATTCGCCATTGTCCTCAGTCATCTCTCCTTACTCTGTTTATGTGGTGAAATAAACAGATAGTTACATTTCATGTTGCTACTGTAATTTAACAGGGAACCATTAGCAATCGTTATTTTTTTATTTATATGCCTTTCTGAATACAGATTCATACTTCAGGCACACCGCCTAAGCTGATGTAACTGTTTCTTGACATTTTGTAGTAACACGACTGTATGTATAATGTGTCTAAAACACATCACAACTGTAAGGAGAAAGAGAAGCGCTGGATTAAAATCGCCTCAGTTTTGAGTGCAAAAAGCTACTAGCATGCCAAAAAAAAACAAAAAAAACCTGTGACGATCTGCTGCGTGAGATCACGTGAGTTGCTCCCTCTGGCATGATAATCTTAATGATATTTTGCAGTACGTGATGTGCCACGATGTTCAAATCTTATAGTGTGTGCATGTTTAATATCTGAGGGAAGATAATCTCCAAAGATTCTCCTTATGTGTGTGGTGCAACCAGATTTCAAATTCGGTTTTGATTTTAAAACTCCTGTAGTGTGAGCTCGGCTTTAACCGTCCATGGCTTGTGTAGTGCAAACACATACAAGCTTCATCACTGTGTTTGTCACACCACTCTGTTCACCTATCGGGCTTGAACTGATGGTAAAACTAAGGACATAATTTTTTTTCTTTACATTTATTTTGAAAGATAAAGTTCACGATTATGGAAAGGGGCGTTACATTTACGTTGAGTGCTTGCTGTGTTCAGCCAATCACAATGCACTGGGTCAGTTGGCCAATCAGAGCAGACTGCACTTGTCAGAAGGAGGTACTTTGTAGAAAATTATGCGTTTGAGAGAGGTGGGGCATAGAGGATATACAATAATGTACAGTGTTTAAAAAGCAATGTTTTTTTTTTTTTTTTACATTAAAGCATGTTAACATATTCTGTTATACCAAATACACAAAATAATGATATTAAAAAAAAAAAAAAACATCATATGACCCCTTTAAAATCTTATGCTTACTGTATTTTAATTGGCAAATCCTATTAAATCATCTGTATAGGCATGAAATTTCTTGTTTAGACTGTGAATCTTAAAGTTTTGATTTCTCCGTAAAGACATCAGCACTGGGGAATGTTGGAGTCCACTGGTGCAGTTAGACAGATGGATTGGTATCTGTTTACTGTAAGGATCCCTCATTGGATTTGAATACATCCGCTTTACACTGAATTATACAATTTATTTATTTTTTATTTAATTTTTTGCCTGCCTGCGTAGTAATCACAGTATGTACCCAAGATTTTATGTTATGCATAAAGTGAAGGCGGCAGACTTAAGGCTGCTTATATGACATCCACTTAACGTCTTAAACAAGCTTGTGGCCTATGTTGCAATGGTATCATCTCTTCTGATAATATGTACAATACTCAGCAATTTGGTCAAGGACCAAAAAAGTATTTTGGGACCCATCGGGCTCAGGTCGGGCTCTGGGATAAATGTTTAATAAATAGCTTTGGGTCGGGCTTGGGCTCAGGTTTATAGCTAAACTAAAGCTATATGCAGTAGGGTACAGTGCTTTCATAGATGTTGCACACACATTATTGCACACGACAACACAACACGAAAACCTCATTGCTTGTAGAGAGAAACGAGCAGACGCAGGTTCACACACAGTTTTAATCTCTCTCTCTCTGTAATTCAAATAAATTATGCAATTAATTAATTAAAATAAATGCGATCCACACTGCATCTGTGTGTCTGATTTAAAGCAGGCCGAATGCTAACGAGCCTTAACTGACAAAAATGACCATTCGAAAACTCAGCAGAATTTGTGAATGCTGCATCTGATGTTCATAAACTTTCATAACTGGTTAGTGTTTTTTCTTTATACATGTATTTGTTTACTGACTGTTGCACGGAATCATGAAATACAGCATTTTTTTTTTTTTTTTTTTTATAGGTTATTTATCTCTTTAGCATATGCGCCCAGATTTGTTCTCAAGTACCAAAATTTGGCACCAATTGATTTAACACGAATCGGTACTATAGAATAACGATTGACGTTAAATCAATTCGTGCTGAATATTTTGATAATTGCTGAATTTCAGGTGAAAAAAAATTCTTGGCCCCTTTGAATTTTTGAATGGCAGTGCAATTTTGAAAAATTGTTGGTTTCAAAAAATATATATATGTGTAACCTCTAAACAAATTCTGAGGTCCAGAATGCTAAGGTTTAATATTCAGAATATTTAATGGGGTTAGTTTACCCAAAAATTTAAATTAGCTTATGTTTCATTCATCCTCAAGCCATCCTAAGTGTATATGACTTTCTTCTTTCAGAAGAGTCCAGTTGTCCTGGCTATGTACCAAGCGTTATTATTGCAATGGGAAGGTGTTTCTCTTTAACAGTCCAAAACATGTTAAAGCGTGTGCATCCATAATAAAACGTGCCTCCAGGGCATGAACGAAGGCCTCCTGTAGTAATTCATTGCTTTTTTTGTAAGAAAAATACTTATAGTTCAAACGTAATAAACACTTTTCTCTCACTTCTGCTGACTGTCATGCTCACATTTTCCATCTTTTTCACTGTCGTCATTAACAGTTCTGTCTAATATGGATAGAATTCAGTCTAATAATCAGATAGAATGGTTAAACGAAGGAATTAATGAATACAAAATATATTATAACGATTGCTTTTATATTATTAGTAATAGGCAAACATTATAATACTTTCTCGTTTGCCATCAGCATTAAGCAAACATGCATTTATATCATTTAAACAAATCTTTGAATGACTAATGAACATTTAAAATCACAAACCATGCAAACTTAGTCAGATCCAACTGTGAGATCTTGTGACATGTGCATTTTTTTCCAGCATGATCACATGTTCTCTGTGTGAGACGTTCCGTGTGAATTTAATACTTTAAACTTTAAACTTGTGATTTAAAATTAGTTAAATGAGTGTTACCCTGGCTTTTTTTTCTTTTCTTTTTTTGGAAGATTATGATTCCCAATGCACACAAACTTCCCAGTATACTGAGTGCCCGTTGTAATAAAATGCTTCATTTAATTGGGCAGATTCAGGTAAATTGGGTCACTTTTTGACTTTGAAATTACTGTAAATAGGGTCTGGAATACATACTATGCGCACAGGACCATCATGGTGTAATAGGGATGTTAATTCAGGGAGGCAGGCATGGCTTGAATACTTGAGGCTGTCATTCAATCACTGCCACTGCCCAAGTTATATACACTAATCTATAGACTGTCACTCGGTCATTGGTAAAATGGGCCTGTCAGTGACAGTCAGTCTCATATATCAAAAACTCATTGTAAATATATGTTCTGTTGAAAATAATGCACAGCTTGCTAGAGACAGCTGACGCATTTAGGGGCAATTCACACAGAATGTGTGTCCATTGATTGTCTAAGCATGCTAGATGACAGTTGCACTTGTCTCACATCTTTTGTAGCATCTTGCCCATGAGCCATGTTTTTAAGACATTGTGTCTTCTGTGTGAATGGCCCCTTATGCTAAAGTGCAATGAAAATAGCTATTTATGTCCACATTACATGCATCCTGAAATGAAAATCCTACATTTCTGTGCATGTTAACTGTTCCATTTACCATTAGACATGACCATAACAGCAAGGTCCTGTCACAGAAAGTGATTAAAAAATTGGAGAAGATCTCAGTATGACACCCCAGTGTGGAATTGCCATGTTTACTCTTCTAACATGTCTGAAAATATGTCTAGAAAGCTTTTTTTTTTTTTTTTTTTTTTACTGTACTTTGACTTAAAAATGGGCAAAAAAACAAGAAGACCTATCAAAATTATTTACTTCTTAATTGAGATATTAGTTGGTTTATTCATCATTATGAATGTGATAAGGATTATTCAGATAATGAACAGTTGGTTATGGTCTTGGGCTCTATCTATTTCTGTATTCTTGCTCACATATATTTTATTTGTCTTATTAACCTAATAAGTGGTTGATTTTCATAATCAATGTAAGATTAATTCATTAACCATGTTTAAGTACTATTTTATTTTAGAAATAAAAAATTTTCTAGTTAAGTCTTTATTCCCTTAAGAGGTCCATGTGCTTCATAGAGAGCACAGCTATTTGACTATTCCTGTATACATGGGAATCATATTCTAGATAAACTTAGTCATGCACTTTCTATTCCTTGAATTCTCTGTCTATCATGACCTCCCTGACTATTATGTCCTCAACAACAACAGATGAGAGGCTGAAGGATGAATTGAAAAATGTAGACCAGGAACCATTTTAATTATGACCCTGTCGTTGTGTTTTTGCCTGGCTGTAAAGTGATTTATGTTCATTTCTTTTATGGGTTGTAAATAACTTCCTGTCATCCTCGCTCCAAAAATGTGTGTTTGACATATTACAGCTTGTTGTTTTCTTGTAAGCTTTGGGCTTTCTGATGATTACACACAGATAAAATAAACGTTATAGTAGATAATTAAGGCAATGCAATTACATATTCATAATAAGTAAATGTGGAATATATGCTCTAACATTCAAAATTCTGGGATCGTAAAATTGTTTTTCAGATCTTATGCTCATCGAGTCTACATTTATTTGATCAAAAATACAGTGAAAACATTACTATTGTGAAATGAAAGATATCTGTTCTCTATTTGAATGTATTTAAAATGACTTCATTTTTAGTGAAGGCAAGACTGAATTTTCAGCATTCATTAAGCTTAATCATCTCATAATCCTTAAGAATTATTTTATTTTATTATTTTTTTGATGAATAGGCTTTTTTTTTTTTAAATCCTTTGAAAATCTATTGTAGCATTTTGTTTTCTCAATGTTTCTTTAAATATATTTAATGCATACTTGTTGAATTAAAAAAAAGTATGAATTTCTTTCAAAAACATGTTCAATGATAGTGTAAAAATGGTAATTAATTTGTTTAGTTGTTCAACTTCCATCATTAAAAATCACCAGAAAATCATTCAGCATACTGATAAACAGTGGCGGTTTCTCCATTAGGGCGATTGAAAGTGAAAGTGACGTGACATTCAGCCAAGTATGGTGACCCATACTCAGAATTTGTGCTCTGCATTTAACCCATCCGAAGTGCACACACACAGAGCAGTGAACACACACACACACTGTGAACACACACCCGGAGCAGTGCACCACCAAAGGAAAGGGAGGGAGTTTTTTTCTTTTACATTCAACCACAGTGTTACACTAGCTTTCACTATTCTAGACTGTTTGTGCTGCCTCGAAATAGTCCAATCAGCGGCGAGTCGCGTTTTGTGTAGTACAGCCCCTTTTTGGATGATTTCTGTCAAACTCAGAAACTCAGAATTTTTTGAAGCATCGAAAATACATTTTGGTCCAAAAATAGCAAAAACAACGACTTTATTCAGCATTGTCTTCTCTTCCGTGTCTGTTGTGAGAGAGAGTTCAAATCAAAGCAGTCTGGATATCCGGTTCGCGAACGAATCATTCAGTTCACCAAATCGAACTGAATCGTTTTAAACGGTTTGCATCTCTAATACGCATTAATCCACAAATGATTTAAGATGTTAACTTTTTTTTGATGTGGCTGACACTCCCTCTGAGTTCAAACAAACCAATATCCCGGAGTAATGCATGCACTCAAACAGTACACTGAATGAACTGCTGTGAAGAGAAAACTGAAGATGAACACTGAGCTGAGCCAGATAATGAGCAATAGACTGACTCGTTTATCAGCCACCACTGCTGATAAAAGTGCATATGCAATACGTTTCTGCTTTTATAATCCTGCTTTTTTACCTTTAAGGTAGAATCAAGAAATGTGAAATGGTCTTCGCTTCACTTTATGTGTTATATCCATAGTGAGTGGCTATCTTCAGCAGGCCATTATTGGTCTGCACTGAGTCCTCAGATTCACATGCACAACTGAGTATACAGAGACAAGTTGATATTGTTCTTGTCCTTGTTTTCATGTCTTGAATAGCTTTAGATGTGTTTGACAGCAGGAGTGGATAAATGCTCAATATGATGGATGGTTGCTGTTGTCAGTAGCCAGGGATATTGACATCTTGAGGAAATCTGTCGTCCTGGACAGTGGATGACTGATGAACACTCCCAGCACTCCTTTCATCAGTACAGATGTCAACACAAAAGAGATATAGGATTGTGCTTGTGCGTTCATGTAACAGTGTATGTTGCCGTTTTCACCTTGTGAGGCTCTTGTAATAGCAGAATAGTGTTTGTATGATCTCTAACTAGGGCTGGGCGATATGGAGCAAAAAATATATCTCGATATATTTTGCTATATCTCGATATACGATATATATCTCAATATCTTTACAGGAAAAATAACCCCCAAAAAACTACTGCAAAAACAAATATGGCAAATATTACATGTTAAGGGGCCTATGAAACATTTTATTTTTTTCTTCACCATATGTTTTATTGTTACCTAATTCTGTGTTTTAGCATGTGCAATTATTTAAATGCATAAAAACAACTTAATTAGTTAAAAACAATTCTTAAAATAGCCTTATGTGAAATGTTTTTTTCCCTTCAGAAATTATGTGTATTTACATTTTTCTGATTATCAAATGAAGGCATAAAACATTCATTTAATTTATCTTTTAATTATTTAAAATTAAGCAAACTTTATTTTTTGGTAAACAAAGGGGATTTACTATTAAAAATAAAACATGGCAGAAATGTTGTGTGATTATTCCTTATAAAATTATGTTCGTTTCATTTTAATAGTAGTAGTAGTGGGCTATCTACATTCTGCTGTACAATAGTAATAGATTTCTGTCAAATACTTTTATTTTGACGGGTTTACCTTTACAGTTCTGTGTATGTGATACCACAGTCTATGATGTGATATGAGCTAGTCTTACTCAAATCAAACGGTCAGATGCTCATGAAGTGACTCTCAGTGCAGTTCTGGAGATGTTCCTCATGTGTTCACGTCTTTATTTAGAGAGAGGAAAGACAATGAAATCAGCGCGAGCGTTATGCGAGCGTCCGTGTTTAATGAATGAAGACGCGCTTCTGCTCCATTCGTTGACACAGACACGCAGAACATGCAGGATTCATATTTAAATAGACTTTTGCGGGTTAATATTTGCAGATATCAGTCCATTTCGCGATTTGATGTAAGTGCATGACCGACTTTTGATTAATTCATTTAAAATTTGACCAATTCCGTGACATTCCGCGTTAAACTGTAAATTCCATTTTTATGACTGGATTCCGCGATTCCGTCCGCGTTTCATTGGGCCCTACAGTAGACATCTGCCTGCCGTTCGCCATTCTAACCAACAGCAAGTGGAATTGCAAAAAATAATGACTATATTTAAATGTGTTTCCTGAATTCTCCAATCATTTTGACATTTAAAGATCCTGAAATCTGTAGCACTTAAATCTTATTTAAGGTCATGTATTTCAAGCTTACCATGATGTGCTCAGTCATGTGACAGACCAGTACAAGTTGTCTTATGTCAAATAAAGAAAGAAAGAATCTCTATAACTTCTGAAAGTGACCAGCAGTGTTTTAGCATTACATAAAAAGAAACGTGACAAATCAGAAAATGTAATTTCAACATCAGTGTGAACATACAAAAAAATTAATGACACTAATTTTATATCATTGTAACTTTGCTTTCCATACACTTTAAGTACTTCTTCATATTCCACAAAAAAAAAAAAAAAAAAAAAAAATAGTCTGAGAAAGTTTAAAAATGATTAAAGGCAAGTGAACAATCAGTAAAAAGAAGAGAAAAAGAATAAAAAGGAAATATAAAATTTACAAGCATAGATAAAATAAACAGTAGTATTCAGGTACAGAAATGTAATTAAGTGTAAAATAACACTGTGTTCACTGTATGAATTAAGTTTAGATTAATCTTTGTTATAGCTGTTTTGTTGTTTGATAAACATTAGTGAAATATTCGGCAGCATGTGTTTATTGGCTGCTGTTCCTTTGAAACCAATTGCCTGGATCCATTATAATGAAACACATCCAATTTCTATCTCAGCTGTTTACATTCATTTCAAATATAACCGACTGCGTTTACGAGAATGATCATCGAGATGGGTACTATTGACTATCGACTTGTACGACCTTTTGCAACTTTTAATTCAGTAGCCTATTATTAAAATGATTCAGATACCGCACACCCTTATAATATGCATATTGCAATATTTACAATTGCGATATTTCGATAATTTCGATTTATCAATCAGCCCTATCTCTGACCCTCCCATAGACAGCAATGTAATTAACATGATCAATGTCCAGAAATGCAACAAGGAGATCCAATCCATGTGACATCAGTGGTTCAACCGTAAAACCCCATTTTATGAAGCTACGAGAATACTTTTTGTTCACAAAGACAACAAAAATAATGAGTTTAATAAACAATTTATCTCCTCTGATTCCCCTGCATCCCCCTGGCGAGAATCCACTGAACATAAACATCCCTTTTCTGTTTAAGCTGCGCCACTCAAATTCTGAGTTGGAAAAGTATATAAAAAGGGCTTATATTTTATATATTACATATATTTTATATTGAGGTGGAGATTAAGTAGATGTTAAATATCAAATTAAGAGTATCTGCTTATTCGCATGACATGTCCAGTTATTTAACATGCATCTAATCAGAATATATCCCATGTGAAATTTGTGATTATATATAAATGATAAATAGTCAGTAAAGAGTGGTTGTATATTGTCCTCCTCCTATTATCTTTGCCTTTTTGAAAAAGTCAATCAAGAGCGAGCAAATGATAGAAATAAAATGTTGGGCAATCAGATTGAGAAAGGATCTTGATTTTGGACTTGAACTTAGGTTGCCTAAAATGTTACTCTGTGATATGTTAGAATGTAGGCTGTGGCTCAGACTGTACATGATTTCTACTTTTAGTGGTTAAACTGACATTTTTTACAATTCAATCTATGCAACAACCTACACACACACAAAAAAAAAAATCATCCTCTGAAAAATATTTCCTCAGAAAGAACTGACCCAAAATGAAAGTATTTAAATAATTTGTGTTGCATGGTCTCCGATACCAAATTAATATATTGTATCTTGAAATGAAGCAGGTCATCTGTCATTTATCCCAAGATTGACTTCAATCATTTGAACATCTGGCATTTCTGTGTTGTCTTGGTTTGAATCGTGCCTAACCTCAAGCAAAAACTCATTTTATTTGAACAGTGATAATGTCGGCCATCTTTTGTAATTTTTTGTCAAATGTGATTTTTCTGACCATGCTTGATTTATAGGGGTCTAGTTGCTTGGAAACCTGTAATGGACGCTTCCCTCAGGTTCGGTGTGTGATTAACTGCATTTAATGAATAGGGGCATTATGACACAAATAGCAGAATTAATATCATTGGGTTGTGGACCCGTTCAGTCGCACCAGAGAGCAATCAGATTTGTTGTCGCTTCTGACCTACTGAGACAGAAGACACCACCTTTTATTTGACCAGTGGGTTTGAATATGAACAAAAGCTTTTATTGACAGTCCTGTGCTGTTTTGTTTTTTATAAAGGTATGTCTGAATTAAAGCAATATTATGTGTTAAATACAACCCGAGCTCTATCAGCACTGTATGTAACATTACCAAAGAAAATCATTCAGTTTCATCCATCACCTCATAAAAACACTGGGAAACATGCACAAAACTGTTATTGTTATTTTTACCATATACCACTATATATTTTTCTACTGTAATAAATAATGTATTAGTTTGTCAAATTTGTATTATTTAATCAAATGCAAATATTTTAAGAATAGTAGTAGTAGTAGGGGTTGTAGTATTACTATTAATAAATTATTATAGTAAGTCAAGTTTCAGAACTCAGACTTTCTTTTAGTCTAAAAACAGCTTATATTGAAGCCTATCTGCCAAAACAACAGCTTGTGAAATGAAGCACTCTATCATGTAATAGTGTGGATGAACACCACCTGTGCAGAAGATCAATGGCTGCTTTTACATCAATGCCTATTGCATCAATGCAATGCCCCGGCCACCGATTATACATTACTGCCTGTTTAGCCCTACCCTCCAATTCGTGCAGGTAGTGTTTACGTGACAGGTAAACATGAAATAATAAGGATGCTCTGAAGACAACAAGACACTGTGCAGTGCCAAGTTGTGGAAAAAGGTATTTGCATTGCCTTCCTTCTGATCCCAAAGTAAGTAAAGAGTGAATAAACTTTATTTTTAATGAAGTTTCAGACCGTGTCAGTAAGAACTTTTCCCTTTGTTCACTTCATTTTACAGCGGATTTCCAGAATTAGTGAAACTAAAAGACAATGAAGTGCCGGCTATTTATAGGTTTGAGTCACATTACTTTTTTTGTTGCGGCTGCCATCAATTTGACATTCGCTGATAGGATATTTACATCTACTTCATACACATACCCTCTCCATATACACGGGACATTTTCAGTTAAATTTTCACCTGCTAGAGATTTGTCCACCAGTCCGGATCCATCTGCCACACCTGGCCTGGATGCCTGTTTACTCACTTTCAGATTCTGGGCTGAATCGACCAGATGCGACAGCCGCAACTTACCTACACTGCTTCATCCAACTAGGGGTGTGCACGGATAGTCGAACATTTGAATATTCGTTCTGCTATAATTATTCAATAAATAAAAATATTCAAATTTCACGGAAAAAAAAGTTCACAATAAAACCTAATTTGGTCACTTTCTGTGATTCTCCACAGAATATTTGAAGAAGTATGTGAGCAAAAAATAATACATGAATGAATAAGGGGCCATTCACATATCGCGCCTAAAACGCTAGGCTCGCCACTTTCTCCTTCTTTCCAAAGCGCTCAGGCAGAAGCACTCCTGAGGCATCTGCCATTGCTAAGCAACAATGACGCGCTCTCTCTATGAAGAAGCGGAAATTTCAGCACAGGATGAATGGATTTGCAGCACAAAAAAATCGCTTTCAGTAGCTCTCCATATACAGAATGGCAATCCATATACAGCTATGATCAGCTGTTCCTTCATTTTGGCTGAGCCTTCAACGTTGTTACGGGAAAGGATGAAGCTGAATGTTTAGTTCTTGTCACATGACCTGCGGTGCGCTTGCGGCATTCTGAAAAGTTGAGATGTTTTTAACTTGACGCGCCTGGAAAAAACGGGCGCGTCACACCACGTGAGCATCGCGACAGCGTCGCTTCCATTGTGAGCATGCATACCGCATGCCTACATTGGAAATTACGAAGTTGAGCGCGCAAAAGACACGATATGTGAACTGCCCCTAAGAACTGCGGTCTTCTACAAATATGCAGTGGAGAATCACAGAAAGTGATCGAATTCAAGAACAGTGTTGCGGCATCTTTCAAGCAACGAATAGACACCCAGACTTGGAGAATGCAGTGAAAACTCCTCTTCTCGCGTCTGCCCTAGACCCTCGGCACAAACATCTCCAGTTTCTCGATGAAAACATGAGAGAAGCATTCCCAAAGCGTTCTCCGAAGCAGCCTGAGTTCCTGAAGAGGAGCCCATACATCCACGTCCCTTGGTAAATAATACATTGTGATTTGTTGTTATCAAAGCCCAGAGCACAGCTCAGCTTTGCAGACTGATGAAATTGCACTTCGGTCCTACAAATGGCGGCCTCATCAATGTGTGACGTCACCTGAAACCCTTTAATATTGGATCCGGCAGTAATGTCGCAACACACAAGTGTGCGTAACTGTTTTATTACATGATCACTAGTACTTTGTCTGTTATTGCTGTTTTATATATATCAGATGAGGGGGTCAAAAAAGGACAGAAAATAACCTCTTCTAAATTAGGATGTTTTTTGATGTAAAATATAACATTTTAAGAGGAACTCAGAGAACAATACAAAATAATACAAAGGCAGTTCATGACCCCTAGCACTTTATTCACTGAGGTTGCTTAGTTGCTTGTATACACTACATTTCACTACACAATTTTTTTTTTATTTTACTTCATATGAGCACATTTCAAACTCTTTCTCTAATTTTACTGGTTTATTAAATCAAATAGGACATTTTAGGCTATGTATTAAAAATGTTTTACAGTCGTTAAATTTTTTTCTAAGACAATGCATGAAGTACTCTGCGGTATTAATGGGTTAACAGCATTTTGCATGTAATTAGTCAACACATCATATTCCTGGAACTGAATAAATTTCCTTGTAATCCATTGTATAATTACCATATTGTCTAGCAAATTATAAACAAGGGTCACAGGGCTGAGATTCAAATTAAGTCCATTTACTCTAGATTCGTTGGTGCAAACTTTATCTTTTACTGTGTTTGTAAAACAGGCTGTTTTTCTGTCTCAGATTGATGAGTCATTTATTAATTGCATACTGGTGGGGGCACTAGCAGGACAGAGTCTGTGAGAGGATCTCTCAGCGGTACTTGTAGTCCATGTGCAGGCGTGTACCCGAGGACCTGTGCCTCACTGATCAAAAGTGATAACTGGCGGCAGGCCTCCAGGACAGACGGAACCTACTGTGGCCCACACAGTAAGGACCAGAGTCACCACAGATGAGTCAGTGTGACCTTTGACCACTGCAGGAGGTGTTGTGAGCAAAGTTCAGCAGCTGCTGCAAGCACAGGCCTGAGTCTTAGGAGGCAGAGTTGAGTTGAGTCAGCGCACCCAGACTGAGTGTGCTGTGGACTCGTGTTTTTTTTTTAAGCTGTATGTGTATCATGACCAGGGGCCTGATGTTTAAACATTGCATACACACAAAATGGGCATGAATATGTTCATAAGCGATAGGGTTGGGAACCAAGAACCGGTTCTTATTCAGAACCAGTTCTGTTTTTTTAAAGAACCAGAACTGTGAGCAATTACTAAGTTTCGGTTCCAAAACGGTTCTGTGACATGTGACCAAGCGCTGTGAGCAGCCTTGTACTAGTGTTCTGATAATTTGTTGTTTTCCATAAAGGATGTCACAAACCAAAAAACAGAAATGCCGCATTGCCTCTTTAATTACTAAGCACATTGTTTCCAATGTCCAATGTCCGACTGCACATGTACTGGCCGTGCCCAGCACCTGCCGCCACTAAATTACATTATATTTCTCCCATGTTGTCATTAATATACTGTACTTTCTGACTTCAACGTGGACTACTTAATAAATAGACTTCTATTGTTATGTAAGTATGAGGGATAGATTATTAAGTGCACGGGTAATTTGATAAAGTAATAGAAAATATTTATTTTCATGCATTTTAAATGTTTAAAAATGTGGAGAACACTTATTGCATCACACCTTCTCCTGACTGCATTATTATTTGTAAAATAGGGGCTTTATGGAGTGTGTTTGTATACATGGTTATAAGTATAACAGTTTATAGTTCAGTAATTTAGGGAAATTAAAATGTGTCTTAGCCCTCAAGGGACTATTTGGTCAACCAGCTTAATCCTTGCTTGGAAAGCAAAATGTTATTGAAAGTGTAAAAAACATTAACTTTGAAGCACATGCTGATTGATTGACTAGCATTACTCAACATTACCTACTACCTTCCAGCAACACTACATTCAATGAAGGTAAAATAGTAAAAAAAAAAAACGTACAGACACTCTAGACCATGCATACGCACTCTTTTTAAGCTAAAGGAAGCAAACAATGATTTTAAAGTCTGTTTTACATATATTGTACGGAAATTACAACATTTTATATGAATTTAACCAGAAATATTGGCAGTGGATGTGCTGTAAGCTCCATATATCGCTATTTTGGGGAGGAGACAGGGTTTCCACAACGCACAATTTTCTACTGACTGTGTATTACAAAAGGAATTTTGTGCAGGTTCTGAAGTACACATGGCTTTATAAATCTGAAAACTTTTGTACCTATGCAAAATCTAGATGGAATCTATATAAAGTTATATACCTGTAAATTAAAACTCACCAAGTGCGAGTAAAAATCGGCATTAGCAAGAATATGTAACCGTGTCAGTCACCAGTTGCCAGGTAAAACTTTTTACGAAATATAACAATGCAATGTAGTGAGAACGAAAGCCATTTTTAATGAGATTCTTTGTTTCTGATATAAGCAAAAAAACTATATTTTCTAAAGACCAGATCATCGTGATTAGCTGTTCTGTCATAAGTGAATCAAATCATAGGTTACAAATGGACTGATAAGGTTAGAGCAGTGTGATGGCCCGCTTGTCCCTAGACAAGGTTCTAAACTCACACGATTATTTCAAAATATGCAACTCTTAGTAAACGTAGTCTTAAATGAGTTCTAAAGTCTTAAATGACTGTAAAGAGTTTGGAGAAAACAGATTTTAAAGAAACAGAGCTGCTTTTCAAGTAAAACCCTGTCAAGTCTGTCATTGATTTAAATCAAAGAACAAAATAAATAAACAAATCACTGTACTGCTCTAGTTGCTGATTAATTTTTGTAGCTTAAATAAAGATTAATCTGTATAGTTTATGCATATACAATTTATAGTCTATGTGAAGATTAATGTTTATGTGAAGACATAATATTTCAGAGCCTTTTAAATGTTTAAATTAATGGCTTTCAATTATACTGTGATGTTTTTTCAGTGATAGATACTGATACATGATGTCTAAAAAGCAAGGTGACCAATAGCCAGTATTATAACAGCATATAATGTAGTATAGTACAGTGGTAAACTTTGGTATAAATTACTTGCATATGGCTTAAATCAGACATTAAAGTCAAGTCATGTCACCTTTATTTATATAGCACTTTTAACAATATAGATTAAAAGATCACCTACAATTAATTTTTTTTTTTGCAGCAAGCACTAACTCGGATATAAAATCATCAAATTCTTTGTCTGTATGGTGCCCTGGTGGCCTGTATACAGTAGCCAGTACAAACAACACAGGGGATTTACCATTAACACTTCTCTGGATAATGTTATATGAAGCACCATTACTTCAAACAAGTTACACCTGAAGCTCACCCTCTGAGAAATACATAAAATATTTTTATAAATTGTTGCAACACCTCCCCCTTTAACTTTTGGTCGTGGCTCTTGTTTTTAAAAGTAATCTTGGGGGGGGGGGGGGGTAGACTCATTTAAAATAATGTAATCATACTGTTTTAGCAAAATTCTGTCAAACAGGGCACATCTAGGTTATGATCAGTGATCATATCATTTACAAAAAGTGCTTTCGTAGAAAGGGACCTGATATTCAATAGGCCAAGTTTTATCATTTGTTTATCCATCTGTTTTATTTAATTTTTTTTTTATTTTTATATAACAAATTAAATTGTTACTCTTAAATTGGTTTGGACATTCTTTTGTATTTTCTAGTTCGGGGAACAGAAACAGTCTCTATAGTGTGATATCTTGGTGATAGAGTCTATCTGCTGAGAATTAACTGATTTCTGTGGCGAACTAGCAGACGTCGGTTTAACCAGTCTGTCTCCTTCCTGACCTGGGCAACACATTACAACACATCATTACTTAAAATTCAACATTACAAATGTATTTTTTTTCTATTATGGTAAAGCTGAATTGTCAGCATCATTACCACAGACTTTAATGACACGTAACTTTCAGATATCATTCTAATATGCTGATTTACTTATGAAACATTACTTTTAAAAATGTTTAAAAAGTGTGCTTAAATATTCTTATTTATTTATTTTTAGAAAGTGATACATTTTTATTTTATGAATATTAAGTTCGAACTAACAGCATTTAGTTGAAATAGAAATCTTTTGTGACATTATAATTGCTTTTATTGTCTTTTTTGATCAATTTAAAGTGTCTCTGCTATATATGCGTTCTTACAATCAGTCGTTCATGTTAAATCACTTCCTGTATTTATTTTCTTATAATATTGCCTATGAAGATCCTCAGATCTTCCTCGGATGTCAGGTATGTTTGCGGTGTTCCCTGAGTGGATGCGGCTTTAGTGTTCCTGTCTGAACCGTTGAACCAAAGCATCAAACAACATCACAGGCTCAGGAGGGGTGCTTCCAGGAGCCAATAAATCCTGCCTAAGACCTTGTTGTGGAGATTAAAGCTTTCCAAACTTCTTCTGAACTTCAATTTTCATTCAATGGGGACTTTAAAGTCATCATGAAATACACATTTAAGATCACAAAGCTTGCACCGTGCATGTTCCCGATTGTATTGTTAAAGTCCCCCTGCAGCCACTATGTATCCCTTAAAACTTTGATAATAAAATTAAGTTATTTTTGCCTTAAAATAACTTGAATATAACTCTACATGCCTACCTCATTTATTATACATGGTTATATTCTAATATTTAGTGAAATACTCTTTTCTAGACTCATTCTCTAGTGAACCTTATGAGCAGTGGACACAGATGACTTGCCTGAGGTAAATGAAATGCTATGTGACATTTTGTTTACAAGCTGTTTTATTGATGTCTTTCTGTGGTTGAAACACTGATTGAATGATTACGTGAGGCATGAGATGTTCATTCATGTTTAATTTACATTAAAACCAGTAAAGATGAAGAGGCATTTACACATCGTGCCCCATCAAAGAGCTTTAAGATGTCAATTATTGTTTGAATTTCCTGGAGGGAAAAATTGAAATAATTTGAAAGTTGACACTTTGTTTCTTATCAGTAGTAACAATATATAAAACTGGAAGTTTCCAGTGAAGTTTCAATTTTGCCATGTTTAAATCAATGCTGTATTTGTTCGGTACACATGCAAAATGTTTGTTACCAATATGTATACCGTTACACTGCTATTAAGCAGAAATGCTTCTCTATTGATGTAAAATGCATGGTTCCAGTATGAGCGATGGGATTGATTGATGTTTGTGATGGCAGGAAATTAGATGTTTCAAACCTCATTTTTGAGACAGTCTTTTGTGCACTGTAATTTTAAGGAGAATATACTCCGCAATGGTGTTGATTGATCAATTTGCAAATGTTTTGTCTCTAAGCATATTAAACACACCAAATAGACATGCAAACAATGTTAAAAACTTGATTTAACTATTCATCACTGCTCATTATTGTAAACAAAATTATGATATTTATATTCTCTGTATTACTGAACAGTCCTTTTCAAATGTTCTTCAGTGAGAAAGGAAGAAAGTAGCTTGTATTTGAAAGTTGTTTGTCTGAATTCCTGATGTTGGTCTCCATCGTAAGTGTAGAGGAATCGGTCTGTGTCGAATGTCAGTCCTGCTGACTGCTCTGACCTTTAGTCAATAGCTGTTCTGTATTCCCATCGTCTGTTCCTCTACTTTTGATAATGCTCCCCAGGAATTATTGACTTATAGGCTTCTGTTCCACATATCTGGGGAAAATGTAGCTCCCCTAGAATGGATTCTGGACTTCAAAAACCAGCATTTAAAAAATGACCCAGAATTCTTTTTTTTTTTTTCAAAAAACATCTTCAATAAAAGTAACACATGGCTTATTTCAATGCTCAAAGACCTGAGAAAGTTTGTGACAAAATATTTTTGATATGTTTATAAAATATAAAATATTTTTTTCACACTTACATGGAGATTTTTCATCCGTGTTATTGAAAAACACACTGAGGAAAATGTAATCTGAAGTTATGTTTTATCAGTACATGCAGTGGCAAATTACCAGTCAAAAATAATTGGCTGACCCAATTGTTAGAGTAATTAGGTCAAGTAATTATTTTCCTCCTTGCAGGTAAAAAGTATCCGATTGTTGTGGATGGAGGGTCACACAGATGGTCCTCAGAGCAGCCACTGAATGCATGAATGAGGAAAACTAGCTGATAAAGTAAATAACAGGAATATTTAATTTAATTAAAAGACAAGGGCTGTTCATTATCACCTCTCCACTCCTGCTCTCTCCCTCCTGTTTCTATAAACTTGTTGTGATGTACCCAGCGGTTCAATGTGAGAAAGCCACTCCAAATTGGGCCCATTGCTAAGGTAACCGGCCACTCCTGCTGTCCACTCTAAGCCCTGCCAGCAGCGCTCCAATCAGAATCAGCCGAGGTGTTTAGGCCATCAGGTTTTTGGACAGAGATCTCAGTCACACTGATTTGTTTGTGATGGAGGGTTGTGAAACAGAGCACTCGGGCTCAGTCAGTTCACCCGATCTCTCTCATCAGACCACCCCTCTTCAGTCTCGCCTCTCACTTTGACCCCGAAATGCGACTGAAATCAAAACAATGACTCGCTGTGATAAATTACAGAGCTACTGTGTTTACACACTCCTTTGGAGCATTTATCTTTTTTGTCACAGTGGATATGAGGCTGCTGTGTTTTTTGTGATCATTACCATTTGTAATATGCCACTGACTCTAATAGTTTTATAACTTGGTTAGTGTGCAGTCAGTGTTGGTTATATCGATAGGGTTGCCAACTTCAGCACACTTTTAGTATTATTTCAGTAGAGGAAAGTAATGGACAAATTAGTTTTCTTTGTCATTAAATACGTAAGCAATTAGTGGCAGGTTGACCACATTGTTCCAAAAAAGGAAAATACTCATAGTCACAGTGTGTATATCTCAGTGTGCATGCTTGCTGGTGTTTATAAAAGCTTTGTTATAAAAAAACATACACACGATTTTTTTGAGGGAGTTACAGTAAGTGTTGCAATGCTTTGTGTTCATGCAGTGTAGAACATGCAGTGACTCACACAGTTAACTGACAGATCCACATCCATCTTTCTATTTGTATTCTGTTCTAACCTATAGTTTTTAAAATGACAATTGGGTATGTGGAATTGATTTACATATAGTAAAAACTGAATTGTTCTCAGCTGTTTGGAAGCAATGAGAGGGTGTTCAATGACACAACAGTTTAGCTTTATGTTAATGAGCACTGATTGGAATTGGAGACTTTGGAGCACGTGTGATTCTGATTGATAGGTGTAGATGAGTTCGAAATTTTGAGTTTGATTCAAGCATCAGTAGTTGTTCATAATATTTTATGTGTAATGCAGTGGTACAATTTTTGCTGCAGTACTGCAATATAAACTGATTCCTTGTCAAAATTGAATATCATATTTTACAGGCACTGCATCTTTCTTGTGATTTGATTTTGTAAAGCTTGACTGGTTGTGTTCATTCATTTTCTGTAACTGTAAGACTTCTATTAACTTTTAGTAGAAAACTTTTATTCAGTAAAAATGTAAAAGTGAGAGTAAAGATTTGTAAACTGTGGGATCATGAAAGAACTCACATCTCTGTAATACTTGAATGAAACACTTAATTTATATTGTCTTTCCTCTTTGTCATACAGTGCCTGCAGATTAGGAAAAAAATACACTGTTTATAGTGTTGAAAAAAAATTGGGAAGTGGGGAACAAACTTTGTGGACTTATTCAGTTAGGCTTCAAGTGCAACTGAGTGTAACTTAATATCACACAACTTTCTTACTTTAATATCACATCCAGACTTTATCAGAAGTCTGTTGCTTAGAAAGCTGTTTTTCACTCAACATACAATTCCCAAGGTTGCCTGTGCAGCACTGAGAAATAATGAAGAGATGCTGTCCATTGTGGCAGGTGAATGGTTTTTCATTCAAGCACAGAAAAACAGCCCCCACACAGAAAGCCAATCATGTAATGAATCTATGAAATCAGCATCTTTTGAAAAGAGACAGCATTTTTTTCAGCGCTCATTCAGTCTGAAGCGGAGATTGTTTAGAGACAACAAGGCTCTGCGTGAGTTGCCTGGCTTTATTTGTTCTGATGCAGTGAGAGGCTTCCAAAGACAAAGGTCTGTGACTGTTTCATTGCTCAGCCTTGTCCTTTGACTCCTAGATGCTGAGGTATGTGCTGTCTTGTTACTGTGTAGAAATTTACCCCAGTCACTTTATACAAGTGACATTACACTCTTCTTCTCATCTGCCTCGTCACTCCTTCAGAAACATCAAGGACTTCATGCGCACATAAAGAGCAGTAGTTTTATCACACCAGGACCAGTAAAACTTGAGATGCCGCCATGAACTTTGCTCTTTGCTTTTCATAGAAACTTGCAAGTATGGCTTGCAAAGACTTTATCACATTTTTTATTTTGTAGATATACTTCTAGGCAGTAATGCACCCTAGCAGCCATGGTAAGCTTGTTTTCAGCATGGATAAGTCCATTAATGCTGAAGTTGTACAGTTAGTTTTTTTCTCTCCCTCACCAAAAAAAAAAAAAAAAAAAAAAAGCTAACATGCTGGGAATCAGGGTTTAAAAATTAAAACATGCCAAATGTGGGTAAAAATCAGCTGTGACAGGTAACGCTGTCAAGTCGCTAGCCAATTTGGCGGGTTACTTTTCGTAAGATATGTTCACTCATTCATTTATTTGGGAAGTTCATACAAGCCAAATCTGTGCAGGTTTAGCGCAAATACTTGTGAGACATTACATTATCGAGTATATTGCAAAAACCAAACCGAACAACCTACAGAGTGCGCGCGTAAGCGACTACACTAACATCTTGTACTAATTGTCTCGTATTTTTTTTCTGACCACGAAGAAAACTAAAACTAGTCCCATCAGTTTTGATCGTACAGATAAGAATAAGGTATTGATGTCCAGTTTTTCCCATCTCAACTCAATAACTCTAATGCGATGACGCCCACGAGCCGATCATGCTTTTCAAATTCTAAACATCCATATGAGAAATGCGACATGTAAACTCCCATATAACCTCAGTAAAAAAATCCTTCAGGAAGAAGAAAGGAAGCACGCATGACTCCATTCACATTAACAGAATGGTTGTTGAACATGTCTCCAGTTTCAAGTTCTCTAAAGGGTAAGTTCTTTCATTAGTGTAAATGATGTTCATATGTTCATAGTTTCTGCTTATATTGTACATACATTTATAACATAATCAATCTGTGTAGTATGTTCACTGTACACCTATCTGTATATCATGCTGATAGTATTTACAAATCTGTAAATTATGTCCATAGTACTGCCTTATCTGTATATTTATTATACATTTGTAACATATTGTAGACACTGTATATCCTGTTCTTACTGCTTATTGCACTTCTAAGTTATATGCTATCTGACGCGGCCTGGTACAGTACCTTACATGTGCATTGACAATAAAGTTGAATCTAATCTAATTAGAGTCTGTGAATGTTTGCCACAAAGGTGTGTTACTTTTCAAATCTCAGTGTTCGGATCAGTATGTTCAATCATGTGTCCTTTACCTCCACTGTGTATATTTTTATTATACTGTGTTGTAAATAAAATACAAATAATAATCAAAAACCCAAATGATTTTACTCTCCTCACACTCTTTCATTCCTGCCTCACTCACTTTCATATTGGTGGCCCATTGTGGGAGGCCCTTTGTCTCTCAGGTGTGAATACTAAATATCCATGGCTATTGTCACACAAAGGGGGGGGGGGGGGGATTTTGTTGGAAGGTGGCAATGCTACTATAGCAGAGTAACTGGATTATGAACAGTATTCATTTCAGAAATGCCTTGGGCCTGTAGTGGTCCATAAATTAAATGTGTGAAAGCACTAAGCAACTATCTTTATTTGTGTGGGATTACACTTGGTTGACAGTGCAGCAAAGAGCCCATGACACACTCCATTTAGGAGAAGCATCAGACCCTGTGGTGTTTGAATGCATCTGTCAGCATCCTACAGCCAGGAACTACATTCCTATGGATGACTCATGCACTAAATTCACACTCGTCTGACTTCCTCTGAGATTTTAAGATTTCATGGCTACGCAGTTAGCGGAAGAAAGCAAGCAGAGAAAATGCATCCTAATGACAGGCACAGTTATCAGTAAGAGTAATACATGTATGAGTCATCATCACGGAAAGCATGAGCGTAGCTAAAGATAAATTTGGTGAAAAGGAGGTTTTACATATGGTAACAGCTTCACATGACCTGCTTTTGGTGAAATTAGCTTGCTAATCGTTTTTAAGGGCTGTTTTTTGTGGCTCAACATACGTAATAGTATTCATCATGAAAAGGTTTGTTACACTAAAAATACATTTGGTTTTATTCTGCCTTCTTCTGCATTGTTGTATCTGAGCAAAGCAAATGGGATTGTGTGGGATACGAAATGTCCTCGAACATCTAATGAGGAGTAATCTTGAATGAATGTGTCTCTTTTTTTCTACTTCTATTATTATTATTACTTGTACTGTTTATAATGTTATGTGGAGGAAGCTTTTTTTATTTTAAGGACCTTGCCTCATTGTATTTAGTCCCACAGACCATCCACAGTCCCTTCATTGACTTAAGCCAGTTGAAACAGAAGTTGTGTGTGTGTGTGTGGAGTTTTATACTGAATCAGCCAGAATCACCCTACAGTAATTATTAAGAAGAAACATGTGACCAGTGCTGGCAAAGCATGTCATAATGACTATTGTTGAAATTAAATGTTTACTATTGTTGAAAATGAGTTATTATTATTTTCACATTCTCTATTATAAATACGTACCTTTAAATGTACTATAATTTATGATTTGTTGGAATCGTACAAAAAATTACTGAGCAACACCTATTAGAAACAGCAAAGTCAGTTTTAAGAATAATCTACTCAGTTTTCTGATGGTTCCAAAACAAAATCACAGAGCAACCATACACTAAAATCTCTGTCAATGCCACCAAATTCATCAGACACCGGTCTATAGGAAAAATATAATGTGTTATATATAGGGCTGGTGAGCAATTAAAATTTTTGGTTGGGTGAACTATAACTTTAATCATTTTCTTATTTTTTTATTATTACTATGAAAATATTAATTAATTTATTTAATGAAATGACACTCTAAATAATAAACAAAAACTGCCAGTAGGTGGTGGTAAATGTCTTAATGATTAAGTCATCAACTTATTTATTCATTCGTTTGATTCGTTCAAATGGCTGTCATTTAGTGAAGTAAAGGGTTTTTTATGAATGGCTCATTGAATCATTAGGCTTGTTTGACT
Source organism: Carassius gibelio (assembly GCF_023724105.1). Taxonomy (NCBI): domain Eukaryota; kingdom Metazoa; phylum Chordata; class Actinopteri; order Cypriniformes; family Cyprinidae; genus Carassius; species Carassius gibelio. The sequence goes on from NC_068400.1 coordinate 22,432,621, forward strand.
TGAAGTGGGTCATCACCATCAGACCGATCGGTGTGTGACATCAAAGAACCGCAAGAGCTTTAGAGAGCATAAGGATAGTTGTGATTTTGAATCGCTCTCGCAGTACTTTGATGTCATACACCGATCGGTCTGTGCAGCGCCACTTCAAATCCAACGCGACTGTGGCCAATGTTTCAACGCGCCAAATGGTTCACTTAGTTCATTCAAAATGTGGATTTAGAAATGAAATGCCGCTGTGGTCTGCTCGGGGATGAACAGTTTTGATTTGTCTTTATACTTTGGTTGGATAATTGAGCAAAACAGACAACATTGTGTCTAAAATAACACAATATTAACTTCTTAATGAAATGTTGTATAAGATGAGCATCACATTTGCACTCGTATGATATTGCACCTGATATTTTCAAACAGAGGCATTTTGGCCCATATCTTGAATTTTAGGGATATTCTCTAGGCTCCATCATGCAGTGAGTTGTTGCCCAGCCTCATATTAGTCATCAATCGACTGTATGAAAATGATCCATATTGATCTGGGGCGGGGCAAGTGTGTTAAATGCATCAATAATTTTAACGCATTATTTTTCTCCATAGTTAATCTAATTAACATGTTAAATTACCAGCCCTAGTTATACATTATTGTATTCATTACAAATAAACTCACTATGAAAGCTACAAAAGCAGTTCACTCAAGAGCACTGAGTGATTCCCTCTTTTCTTTTATAGTTTGATTAACATTGAGACAGACAGCCTATAAATTAAGACCAACTGTAATGCACGGATCTAATATAATGTTAAACATCAGATGGTTTTCTCCAAACGATAACCAAACATTCACTTAAGACATAACAGATTGGGTTTGCATGAGTACTTCCCAGGACAGAAATTTTGAAATGCTGTAATTCTGGGTACATGTATATCGGATTTATGCACTGTTTGAGAGGCGCATTTTTATGTGCATGCTTCTGATGTGTAAGTAATCACGAGTAAGATCCTTTTCATGGCTTTTCGCTCTTAATCATTTTTTCACAACATCAATCATTTCCTTTCAATCAATTCAGATTCTCCCATTCCTGCATGTTCCTTTCAAAACCGAAACCAAAACGGCAGATGCAAGTGTTTTACTTTTTTAAAACAAAGAAGGAAAACCTCTAAGAAAACATACAAATAAAGATCATTTTAGATGTGTATTTACTATGTGGAGCATTGGGATTGATCGACAGGAACTTATTGAACACATTTTTTTGGAAAATCACAAATTTGACCCAAATTAAAAATTTTAATTTGTTTTGCTTGTAGTTCGTGATTAGCCTGTGATTAGCCAGCAGACATCACGAATACAGTGTTCTTGAAGGGAGAGTGTGGCGAGTGGTGCCGAAGCCCGGGAGAAGGAGGGACGCGCTGCTGAAGATCCCTCGCCGCTGTGGTGAATCCGCGGTGCCCTCGAGCTGGCGAGGTGTGTGCCGCCATGGACGCTCGAGGCGGTGGGCTGGAGCGAGTTGCCGGGGACGGGCGAGCTCGCTGCCGACCGCCCACGACAAGGAGGGGCGGCTGCCGTCCGTGAGGGAGCGGAGGAGTCGGCGCCGTTCGCCAGGGGGCCGGAGCCTGCCGCCTCCGTGACGGAATCCGGAGGGGCAGGGAACGGGAGACTCCTGCCGCTGCCCAAAATCGGAGGAGCCGTCGCCGTCCACTGGGCGGCGGAGGAGTGTCGTGCCGTCCGCCGAGGGCCGTCCAGTGCCACCGCCAGGCACCGCGGAGGAGATCACCCAGCCGGTGGAGGGCCGAGCAGCAGTGCGTCTGGGAACCGGATTTTTTTTTTTTTTTTTTCTCTCTCCCCTCTCTCGTCCCTGTCGCTCCTCCTTCCATCTCCTTTTCTCTCGCCTCGTCTGTCCTACCCCCAGGTTCCCGCAGGTCCCCGTGAGCGGTCTCCCCCGGAGGGAAGGGGGGGGGGGGGAGTAGAGCGCAGTCTCGGGAGTACCCCCCGGCCTGCGAGGGGCGATGGGGGTATGTGGCGAGTGGGGCGGGGCCGAGAGGCGTGGGAACGAGGAGTGAGGCCAGGTGTAGTGATTGGAGATGAGCTACACCTGCGCCCCACCGCTAGTATCGAGTCCCACGTAGGAGATGGAAGGATATAAAACTGGAGCGACGACCGTGAAGGACGAGAGAGGACCAGGCCTGGGACATTATTTTATGTGTTTGCTTTTTATTTATGCGCACCAGTCGGCCGTGAGGGGCTGGTGCGCCGTTTTGTATTTATTTTTGATTATTAAAATGTATTTTGATTGTGCGCCGGTTCCCGCCTCCTTCTTCCCGATGATTACAAAGGGAATATTGTTACAGAGAGTTTACCCAAAACTGCACATTCTGTCAAAATCCCTCTTATGTTGTTTTAAACCTGTATGAGTTTTTTTCTTCTGTTTAGCACAAAATAAAATATTTTGAGAAATGTTGGTAACCCAACAGTTGACAGTAGCCATACTGTTTTTTCCCCATTTTATGGAAGTCATTGGCTACCAACAACTTAACTTAAAAACATTCTTATGAACTCTTACGCTGCCTGTGTCCAACTCATATTCTTCAAAATGGCAATATTTTTGTTTTATTCACATACAAACAGTATTCTCGTCGATTCATAATGTAACGGTTGAACCACTGATGTAACATGGACTATTCTGACGATGCTTTTCATACTTTTCTGGACCTTGACAGTAGAGCTGCACGATTCTGGATAAATTGAGAATTCTGAACTAAAAATAATGTGTAACAAAATATTATTGCTGCAGTCTATTTAAAGTGTCTAATTCATTTGAATGAATTATTAAACATTTTAATATACACTACCAGTCCAAAAGTTTTTGAACGGTAAGATTTTTTTAATATATATAATCCTCCTCACCAAAGCCTACATTTGTTTTATCCAAAATACAGCAAAAGTAGTATTATTGAGAAATATGTTTACAATTTAAAATAACTGCTTTCTGCTTGAATGTATTTTAAAATGTCATTTATTTCTGTGGTTAAAGCTCCAGTCTTTAGTATCACATGATCTTCAGAAATCATTCTAATATGCTGATTTGCTGCTCAAGAAACATTTTTTATTATTATTACTATTATCATTATCACAAGTGTATATAAATTAATACTTTTATTTAGCAAGGATTCTTTTAAATTGATCAAGTGTGACAATAAAGTCATTTATAAGAAGATCATTCTATTTCACATCAATTTTGTTCTTCTGAACTTTCTATCAAAGAAACCTGAAAAAAATCTATTCAACTCTTTACAACAACATAATAATAATAATAATAATAATAATAATAAATGTTTTTTGAACAGAAAATCAGAATATTAAAATAATTTCTGAAGGATCATGTGACAATTCAACATTGCATCACAGGAATGAATTACATGTTTAAAAAACATTCAAGTAGAAAGCAATTATTTTCAATTGTAAACATATTTCAAAATTTTACAGTTTTTGCTGTACTTTGGCTCAAATAAATGCAGGTTTGGTGAGCATAAAAGACTCCTTTAAAAAAACATCTTACAGTTCAAAACCTTTTGACTGGTAGTGTATATAATATATTTAAGACCCCAATTATTTATATTAAAATGATGAAAAAGTTGTTTAAATCGCTGATTCAACTACTCACTTATAAACCTTCTTCACTTGTTTTATTACTGGATGAATCAGCGTTTTTAAACTATTCTCTTTAATGAATAATTTTAGTCATTGACAAATACATTTTTAAGACACTTGTCGTCACCTAGTGGTGAAACAATGCAATCGACGCGAACGTTAACGATATACACACTGATGTCTATATGGCAGCGATTAAAATAGAGCAAATTCTCTTTTGATAAGTACTGCACTTCAAATAATTATTTGAAGTACAGTACTTATCAAAAGAGAATTTGCTCTATTTTAATCGCTGCCATATAGACATCAGTGTGTATATCTGAACTATAAACTTTATCCCAGTATTTTCTGTGATAATATGAATGACTTTAAGACCTAAATAATACTGTGCAGTTGAAAAGACAGTTTGTGAAGATGTTTCTTAACCAAACATGCTAACTGCTCTCTCTGTGTCAGCGGGAGTTTGAGCACGGATTTAAATGATCCGGTAAGACTTTGTCAAAGGTTTAAAACAGGCTCAGGGTCTCTGAATCGCGATCGCAGTCTTTTAACGATTAATCGTGCAGCTCTACTTGACAGTGTAACTTACTTGGCAGTCTATGGGACAGTCACAAGCCTCCCGGTTTTCATCCAAAATATGTTAAATTGTGTTCGGAAGATGAATGAAGATTTTATGGGTTTGGAACGTTATGGGGGGTAAGCGATTAATGACAAAACTTTCATTTTGGGATGGAGTATCCCTTTAAGACTACATTAAGTTAGTCATGATTTCTTAATAAGCATATTGCATAGAGAAGTACAAGTTTCTTGTAATTCCACACCCAAAGACACTCACAGTGCAGTAATTTTCAGGAGATGGTCTTCACTGTTGGCTGAAAGTTTAGAAAGCACTTTACTGTATTGTTCCTCTCAGTAATGCTATCTCCTCCAATTCAGCTCTGCAAGAAGTGTATTTACAGTATAGCCAGATTTTACTATAGACAAGTAAAGTCCTTCATGCCTTTTCAAACACTAAAAGTAGGCCACAGAAATGTAACCAAATGCCCCATAACAGTCTGTCTGCCAATTCATTGAAGTCATGTCAGTTTGTTTGTAACATGCCCTTTGCGCTGCTCATCAGTTTGTAATACAGACTCAAAAGCTACATTGACTTTTTATGGGAACATTTTGCCCTTTCACTCTGTTTTAATCATAAAATCATTCAATTACAAAGGTAACTTCATTTTAATGATGGTTGTTCATTGCAGTGGCTGGACAGTCATGCTGGTGGCCATTTTGTGAGCTGGCTCTATTTGTTTGTGTTTGTTGCTTTGTTTTGCGGCAGTGCTGTTGAGAGATTAGATAAAGCACATTTTATGGATGCTCTGATAAAAGTAATCCCTTCGATGGCTGCATATCTCTCTCTGAGAGAGGAGAATGATGCACGCTGTCTGAGTGGACCGGCGTTTCATGTGTCTCTATGGTAACAGTAGGACAGCCATGTGTGCCTCAGGAATCTGCTCTGGATAAAGCCACATTTACTCTTCCTCTCCAAAGCGGAACAATGGTGCTTGCATTTCCCTCATCATGGCGCACCCTGTCCATCTTCTAATAATAATGCCACTTTACAGCAAAACATACAGATTACAATATACAGTAGTTAACTACCAAGCAATGCTGGTTGATTTGAAAACATGTGCACTGGAAAACACCTCATTTTATCCATAAAGGGTTGGCTCACCTTAAAATGAAATTCAGAAGTTAAAATATGATTGTTCAATGTGCGAGAACCAATTAGATTTATTCTAGAGTGTAAAGGAAGAATGGCTGAGCTGCAGTTTCCTATTTTTCATGTGCTCTGCTCTATGGATGATCAATGTTTATATATGAAAAAAAAATTATCAATTAAATATCTTCACTTTATGAAGTGAGTGTATCTTCAGAAGATTTGGATTAAACTGGTCTTTTTATTTGGACTACTTTTAGGATCTCTTCGTGAACTTCTGAAAGTTTTGAAATTTGGTTGTTTGAACATTAAATGAAGACACAATAATGATCAGGGAATATATATAAAAAAATTATGTTCCAAAGATGAACAAACTCTTAAAGTGTAGGACAACATAAGGATGAATAAATTATGATACGCCTTTAGAAACATGTGAAATATCACCTTAACATAACATTTTAAATTGTCAGAGACCATAGAAATGGAGTGAAGAAGACTTTGATTTAGCTTTGCGCAGACAAATTTGATTCTACAAAAAAAGGCTTATTCAGATTAGTTTACTTATTCTATCAATAACTCTTCCACATGGTGGCCAGGTTTGGTTTCTTATCATAGGCGTGAAAAAATAAAACAAATAATGTTAAAAACACTCACAACAGACCTCTTTTTATCCTTTATGAAGACAAAGAACGACTCAAAAAAGTGTGTTCAAGAACTGTAACTTGTTTGCACAAATAATTTTTCTGCCATTGTCAAATGCTTGACTTTTATTGATCAATAGAAAATTACAACCGTAATAATAATAATAATAATGGGATTTTATTATCATTGTTATTCTTATTATTGGCATTTTTTTCCTATATTGTATAGGACAGTAGAGGCTTCACAATGCATTGCTGAACTCTAGTGAATAGAAAATACAAAAAGATTTTTAAAAATCAAGATTCATTAAATCAGAAGTGATTGAAAATCATTTATTCATTTAAAAGAATCATTTAGAAAAACTGATTCCTTAATGACTGATTGGTCCAGACCCTGGTGTTTTCTGGAGTATGAGCTGTCTGACTTCTTTCCTCTAAACTGTGTGTCTGTGAACCCTGAGCTGCTGTGACGAGAGCTGGAAATAAATGGTAAATTCATCACAGCGACACCACATGCCTAATTGCTTGTATTTTATGGAATTAAGCAAATTTGTTTTTTGGCTAGTGATTAATCCTTCAATACCTGGAGGGAGGGAGACACACAGATAGAGCCAAAGGAGGAGCAGGTGTGAGAGGAGTGTCTCCGTGTATTGATGGATCAAGCAGAGACTACTGCTGCTTCTGCAGTCCTCGTCTAACCTCGTCCTTCCGCTTAGCCTGAGCCTGAAATGAGGGTTTCCATCATGCAAATCCAGCTTGAAGCATGTGACATTCCCAAGTCTTTGAAATCACATTTTATGTTGTCATCGTCATATTTTACAGATTAGTATTTGAAAGTGGTATCATCTAAAAGGGAGAACAGACAGTGGTTCGTTAGTATAAGGCAGTGGTTCTCGTTTAGTCAAGAACCCATTAAAAAAAAGTTATTTTTTAAAGTTATTTTGTTTTTTTTGTGTTTGTTTGTTTTGCTTTACTTTTTTGGTTTGGGTTTGTTTTTTGTTGTTTTTCTTTCACTTATTTTGTGTTCTGTTTTGTGCCACTTTTGGATTTGGTTTGGTGTTTTTTTTGTTTGTTTTGTTTTAGTTTCTTTTGTCTGGTTTTGTTTTGTTTTATTCTGTGTTTATTCTGTGTTTTTTGTTTTTGTTTTCTGTCCTTTTGGGGGGGGTTGTTGTTGTTGCTTATATAGTATTGTAAGGGAAACAGGTCAATTTAGCTCAAAGGGAATCATTTAATAATTTAAAGGGAATTTGAACAGAATCACTGTTTCACGGCTGATCAATGAGACGCCCTGCGATTCACTGAACAAGCCGTTTAACATCAAATCTGCGCTGGATATTAATATCCAAACTATAGTGAAACACTATCAATTAGCACAGTAACAAGATCGGCAGTTTAAGACATTAACTTGTAAGCACAAAACACAAGATACTTCTCTTTTCAATATGAATAAGGCTTTATTAGATAAACCTAAGACATATAAACTAATCTAACACATAAACGCACGCACTCACACATTCACACAAGTTGCAGGAAGATCGAAAGTTAGGAAAAGATGAGTTTAAGAGAATGGAAATATGGAATTCCGAGTTTACAGCAATACGTTAAATTGCATAGACGTGAACAACCATCAATCACGTAATTAGCCCTCGCATTGAGTTCCTCAATGTGACTAAAATTATATTAGATACAACAGCACAACAAATATCTGGGGATACGTTGCCTTCGTTTGCTGTGAAAGGGACTCCCGTTGAAAGGGGTATCCCGGTGTCGCTGATTGGCTGGAAGTTCAGTAGTGAAGTGACGTCTTGGGAAGCCCGTGGTTGTTTTGCGTTGACTGAAAGTGCAGAGTCGTGTGCGCTGGTTGGAGTTGAACGGGCATCCGAGGTCAGGCTTCGGAGACTCGACGTTCCAAAACCTAACTCAGAACACAAAACTCTCAAACGGAAAAGAAAAGAAATAAAGTTTGACGAGACTAGGTTGTGTTCCTTCTCATCGTGGCTAAGTAGCAGCAGGCAGGCACGCTGGAACCGCGCTCAAACAGTGATGACTAAACCGCATGGCTAGAAGCTACAAGCTAGCAGAAGCATAGCTAGAGACTAGAAACTGGGATGACTGATAGCACAAGCAAGGCTAGAACTAAAAGCAAGATTTCATGGTGTCCAAAGTATTTAAAGTGGCCTGTTGGCCACACCTCAAATGTTGTCTTGACCAACCAGATATTGTCTTGGCTCGGGGGTATCATAAATCATTTGTTTATCTTACCAAGCATGTGGTCCGAGTTTTCCTGCTCTGGCAGGGTCTAATTTTGGACATGATTCCTAAAACACGAATATGATATATTTTACAAATAAATGATTGTCAGGACAATATCAAGCACGAAAATTCAATCACAGACATACCAAACATAATTACAAATCGTTAAGCTATGCCATAGTTATAAAAAAAAACATACACAATAAGTGATTATAACATGATAGTCAAATGTGTGGGTTACACATAAATGAATATGGAGTGAAGCGATGGACTGATTCATTTATAAATCTTTTTGAGTTCATTCTGGTCCATATATATGTACAAAAAGCAGTTTCTTTGCCATTCTCATGACATAGGGATGTTCTGTAGAGACAGAGGTTTAAAGCCCTTCCCCCACTTTAGGAATTTCAGTCTGGTTCTGCTGGGTGGGGGAAGTCAATGAAGTGTTAAACTTGATCTCCTGGGTTTACATGTGATGTCCAGCGTTGCATTTCCTTTACGAACAACACATTTTTGACACCAAATTTATCTTCTTCGAATTGAAATTGTAAATAATTGTTCTAGTGGTGTTAATGTTCAAAGCTGTTGTGTGAACAAGTTGGTTGGTCATCTTGCTTGGTTCTTGTGGCACTAGAACTGATTTATGAATTCCTGAGGAATTCATCAATGTTTCAATGCATCGCTTTGATAGACTCGTTAATTTGTCTGGTTCGACTCATTTCTGTTACAGTATTAAAGAATTGTAGATGTTTTGACTCAAAACTACTTTTTTTTTTAAGTGAACTTGCACACTTGTGAACAAATGATCATTCTTTCTCTGTGATACTGTGTTGAGAATTTGACTGCTTTCACCAGACCCCTTCAGACTATACGTAAATAAAGAGGATTATCTCACCCTCACGCCCATGCTTTCCTCCAGGTCAATATGGAGACGTATTAAGTGAGTGGAGCATCTGCAAGCCTGTGATTAGGGGTCTCATAATGATCGCCTGGACAGGAAGGGGTTTTGTATCCTTTGGCATGCAAATGAGCTGCAAAGTGAGAAATTGATAGAGAGCGAGAGATTGTGCAGGAACGAGAAAGGGGGATCTGGATGATCAGCGTGACCTTTTCACAGTGCCACCACAATAATGGGCTGCACAGCCAGCAGTATGTGAGTGTTGATACTTCTCTGTTGCTTTGGCTTTCTCTCTACCTCAACATCAGCTGACTGACCTCAGGCCTTTAAAGACTGTAAATAACAGACTTGGACTGATCCACTTTATTGGCATCATGTTTAGCACTGTCAACTTTAGAAATCTAAAGTTGCAAAGACTAAAGTCTCAAACCCAAAGAGATATTCTTTATAAAAGTTAAGACTCATCCACGCCCTCCTAAAACGTCTCATTTAAACACGCCCTCACATGTCTACGTCGCTGTGTGGGAATATTTGCATAATGCCGCCCAAATGTTCACACAAAGACAGAAGGCATAACCTTTACTCTCACCGTAGTATTGTTGTTGCCGCTTTCGTTGTGAAAGCAAAACTACTTCGTTTGGCCTTTGAAAAGAGGACAATATCCGCTTTGTCAAATGCATCAACTTTGCGCTATGGATCGCAGGATCAGCTTTCACCGTGGATGAAGAGGAGTCTTGCCCGGGGTTGTCATGCAGTTGCCACAAACTCCTTCGTCAAATCCGTCTGCTACGCCTAGAACTAGAAATCAGTGGTTAAGTTGTATTTACAACACTTTTCCAGAACAGTTTAACCCAAATATTCAAATGTGTGCAGCTCATTTAATGGAGTACTAGTTCCTGAACCTTGTAAAGTAGCCTATAATGCCGTCCACACACAAAGGCTGATGATTCAAAATCGAGTTTTGAGCAGTGTAGAGTAGTGCTTGTTGAATGTCGCTTCTCCGATCACAAATGGTTTTGTTTACCCGGCACAATAAGCCACATGTAAAAAAAACAACAAAAAAAAAACAGTGTAAGTCGTCATAATCACTTATTATGTCCCCACTGGATGCAACAAATGCCTCCTTTGTAATGGGTTACATTGGTTTTGTCTCGTCGTGCCAGGACTCGACATCACAGTATTACGGTGGCCGAGACAGCTCAACACGCTGCAACTTGCAAATTGAAAAAAACATCAGCAAATGAAGAAAACATCTTCATCCGTTTGCAAATCATCACAACACATGCATATAACTAAATACGCTGCAAATTATTACAACACATGGATATAACGAAACGCACTGAAAATCCTTCACAACACATACATATAAAGAAACGCTGCATATCCTCACAACACATACAATAACGAAATGCGCTGAAAATCCTCACAACACATGCAATTAACAAACGCACTGCAAATAGCACTGACAACTATGGAAATGTTTCAAGGAGACCTCAAAAAGTGTAGGACCAGACTTGGATTTGTTTATCATGCAGTGGCTACTGGTCAGTGGAGTTGTTGGTGAACTGAAAGGTGAGCTTTGAGGGTTTTTTTCATGGCGATTCCTTTATCTTTTGGATATTATTAGCTTAAATAAGCTGAATAATTACATGATTAAATGTAAAACGTTACTTAAGATGGCTAACTTTAATATTCTCAACTAAATATAATTTCAAGGTTAATGAAAATAAATTTGCAATGCTTCATAAATTGTTTCTTAATGTGTATGTGCTGTGAGGATTTGCAGCGTTTCTTAATTTTCATGTGTTGTGAAGGATTTGCAGGGCGTTTTGCTATATGCATGTGTTGTGATGATTTGCAGCGCTTTTCGTTGTATGCATGTGTTGTGATGATTTGCAGGCGTTTCATTATATGCATGTGTTGTGATGATTTGCAACGCGTTTCGTTGTATGCATGTGTTGTGATGATTTGCAACACTTGTGTTGTCAAACTGACGTTTTCTTCACTTGCTGATAGTTTTTCAATTTGCATGTGTTTTCTTAAGTTCCAGCGTGTTGAGCTGTCTCGGCCAGTATAGTAAGAGGCGTGACATTTCCGTCACATGCTTGAGGTATTCGGCCAATCACAAGGAACTGGATAGCTAGCCAATCAGAGCATATCTCACTTCTCAGACTGATGAGCTCTGTAAAAATCTTTTTTTTTTTTCTTTTTTTTTTTTTACTTTAAACAGCATAAACACATTTCATTACACCAAATACACAACATAATGTTCTTTTTAGCAAAGTCATATGACCCTTTTAAGGTAACATGATGTAACCTTGCTCTCACTTGAAATGTGTCCCCACATTACGTCCATGAATTTGAGGGTATTGGACCTGGTAAGTCCTTGAAAGATCTTTGAATTTGAAGTAAACCAAGGTATGGGAACCCTGATTTACCTAACTTAGTTAAGTAGATTTTACTTAATTCAATACTTACATTTTACTTAAATTTAGCTGTAATATAACACTGATCTTTACTTTAGTGGGTGAAATAACAGTACATCCTTGAATGTGTAGGTTGTGTTCCAAGTGCTTTTGTGTACAGGATCTGGGTCCAATTAATAATATCTCTGTTTTATCATAAATTAATAGAAGAAAATTTCTGTTCATCCTGTCTTTAATATCTTTAACGCACTCATTTACAAATTTCCTCTGGTCTGGAAGAGATATATTGCGGAGTACAATTTGCATAACAGTGGAAAGTAATGCCATGTTTTCTAATAATTTTTCTAAGAGACTGCATGTAAAATGAAAACAGCAGGTGGCCTGATACATATCCTTGAGGCACTCCATATTTGACTGCTGTAAGATAAGATGCTTCCTCGTTTACACAGATAAAATGGTAATGGTCAGACAAGAAGGATCTAGGACAGCTGAGTGTTTATTGTAATGTATATTTATTAATGAACAAAAATATAGGCTATAAAAAAGGTCCTGTTTATCACAAATTAACTCAGTTTCTAATGTGTATCATTTGTCTTATGAATATGTAGTCAAATTCTGAAACTTACATGCAACATACATAACAGTTCTTGATTTATTTTGGGTTGGACATTATCAAAAATAATGGCTTGTGGTTCAGTGAGTGAGTCAGATATTAATTCAGTGGTGGGTGGGTCATCTTGAGCAAATCATTAAAATCTGTCTCTTAAGAGTTTGAAACTACACTGGTGAATGTTGCATGCAGCTAACAGTGACAAAGCATTCTTCATGAATGAAGCTGGGTTACTTGCCAATGAATCTCATTCAGTCACATATTTTGGTTTGCTGCTGTGGTGCATTTTGAAACTGTCAGAGTATTGTAATTTCCTGTTCCATGAGCCACACTAGTAGTGTATTACAGATGTTGAAGAGCTAATAGACAAACCAAACATCATGATGACATAGTTTTGTTTGTTTTGGTTTTGTTTAGTTTTTTTAAAGGAGAAGAAGAATTATGAATTGGATCCATTTTTCATTTCCCAACCCTATTATTCACAACTAATTGAAGATTTTTATTTGATTGACATTCAGTGAAAATATCCATACGTTTGAGAGGGCAAACCCAGTTGCTTTGAAAGAGATGGTGAAATTAGGACTTAAATTGAGAAGTTTGTTGTGATACCATCAGCAGCAAACCGAACAGAACATACCTTCGTTATGTCTCATTAGTCCCCTCAGTAGAAAATTATCCCAGCATCTCAAAACTCTGCAGGAGTCTGTCCCATCCAGACTTAAAGTGACTATTCAGAGGCACTGGCCTGTCAGTGCACACCTTCCATTCCCACTGCTTGTGGATCCGCTTTTCTGATCGGAGACAAGAATCCATGGTTCAACACTTCCCTTAGCTCCCCTCACTGTCAATTCTATAGACAGGCTGTGTGCGAATGTCAGGATGTTGTCCTGCTGTTATGTCTAAGTCCTTACCCTGAGGTCTCCTAGGCTCATCCATCATTGAGATAGACACTTCTGAGGTTTTGTTTGTGTGGTACTTCAGTCTTATAGAGTAGGAGGACACAGCGCTACATCACAGTAGATCCCACTGATCAACACTCCAGGAGTTCAGAAAAGGATATTGTTGTTAAAAGAAACTATGTAGAAGAACACAGTGAACACAAAGAAAATATTTATAAAAATAAAAAAGGATGTGCATTTAAAAGTTAAAAATGGTATTATTATTATTATTATTATTATTATTATTATAGTTTTTAAATATTATACAGCTATGTATATAAATTGTATGCATTTTTAAATATTTAATCAGATTGTTATTGTGCATTTTACCTGAACTCTGTAGCAGTTATTTTAGTATCTTTAAGATTTTTTTGAATATTTTGAATTCGTTTTTAGATTTTTATTATAGTATATGGTACATACAGTGGGGAAAATACTAATTTGATCCCCTGAAGATTTTGCTTATTTTAACATATAGAGACAGAGTACCAACCGATTAAAAACAGAATTATATACACATTATATAAAGGTTTGAAATTGATTTGTATTTCAGTGACTGAAATAAGTATTTGATAACTTAGTACTTGGTGCAGAAACCCTTAAAGCAAGCACAGAGGTACAGTATGATGTTGTAGTTGGTCATCAGTTTTCTTGGCTGTCGTTTAGCAACTCAAAGTTTAGGCTCCCTCCACAGATTTTCTAGGATTAAAATCTGGAAACTGCTGGTCACTCCATGACCTTAATGGGCTTCTTCTTGAGCCAATTCTTTTGTTGCTTCCTTCCATGAAGGAAGGAGGTTCTCATCCAAGGTTTTACAGTACATGGGCCCTTTCATTTCCCCTTCAATGCTGTGAAGTCGTCCTGTACCCTTAGCAGAAAAACAGCCCCAATGCATACATTTTCCACTTCTATGCCTTACTGTAGGGATGGTGTTCTTAGAGTCATAGTCAGCATTTCTCTCCGTCCAAACATGGAGAGTGGAGTTCATCCCAAAGAGCTAAATTTTGGTCTCATCTGACAACAGTACTTTCTCTCAAGTCTTCTCTGAATTTTTAAGATGTTCATTGGCAAACTGTATATTTTTTCTTACATGACAGCATGTTTTTGTTCAGATGCAACTGAAGTTTTCACTAATAGAACTGTATTTTGATCAAGTGAAATCAGATGACATGAAGAAGACAGTTGATAGCTCAGCTAAAGCTCTAGTTTTGTATCTGCTGGATGAAGCTACACAAATTATTTATCTCTCTATCAACTGGAGCAATAATCAGCTTTAAACAGAATTTTGCCTCTTCAGAATAGATAAATTAGGGCAGAGTAGTAACACCCTGTTATTCTTTGATAAAAGTTCACATTGAAGTTGTCACTAGGGGTGTAACGATCCATTGATATGGATCAATACATCAATCAAATGTATAACGAGACGATGTATTGATGCAGCACATGAAAAATCAATACTTGTAGTGTAAATAGGCACCTTTATTTTTACACTGTCCACATTTTCACACAATGTTCATTTATGCATTACCAATGCATGCATTCTTGTTCAAAGTCACCTTTTAGGATTTTATAATAAGGACTGCAGGGGAAGTGCAAGTGTAAAAGATGATTGGGACAGTTGGCAGAAATGTTGAGCGCTGTGTGAAAAGTACTTCTTTGTACTTCTGAGCACACCGACAAAATATTCTTAGCACTAAACATTGCATGTCTGCATGCGACCCAGACTGTAATTTATAGTAGCAAAAAAATGAAAGTCTCAAAGCAAAACAAGTTTTAAGAGCTTTATTTCTGTAATTTCTTTTTGTATATTTCTTTTTCTACATTAAAGTATTTTTCTATAACCGGAGTACCTGATTTTTGTTGTTTCCTAATGAGAATTTACACTATATTTACACAATGCAAATTTTTGCACAGCCCGAAAGACTTTCTTGACTGTTGTCATGTCATAAGATTACTGATCTCGTGTGACCTAATTTTATCACATTTTTAATTATTTTCACATAATGACGGCTATTCATTTTCAAATGAATGAAATGGAAAAGACAGTGGTAAATGGTTTAATGCAGTTTACAAGTCACATTCACACTTAAACAACAACAAAAAAATACCCTTTTAATCATTTTTACATAAAAAAAAAATATATCTATTTTCTATTACAGTCTTTGGTATTATTCCAGATTGTGTCTTCCCCCTCCCGCTCTTCTCATTACATGATGTTTATTGAAAATTACACATAATTATGGCTATTCTGAAAGGGGGGAAATCTATTCATGTTTATAATTACCTTCTACTAGGCAGATGCTAGTTAAAGTTAGGGTACTGTGTTTAAGAACATGACTTCATCACCCTGAGTTTGACATGCAGTTGAAGAAAACATGAATCATCATGTGCCATATGATGTAATAAAATCTTATAAAAATAAGAAAGATATGAACAGTCAGAAACTGACACCTTGTTAGCATCTTGAATAGCCTAAGCCTAAGAATAACCCATCTATATTTTCTTTTTTATATCTTATTGTTTGCGACAGCTGTCTGTCTCACAGAGAGATGGATGTCAGTGATTGAATGTAAAAAGTAATGGCAGTGGGGAAATGTGGAAGTGACCATGTGTAAGTCACAGCGCAGAGGTCGATGCAAATTAACATTAACACAAAATCCATGCAATTAAATACAACACACAAAACCTAGATTATTTAAAATGTAAGGTTAATAGTCTCATCAAGTTGGTGTTTTTAAGCATTTTACATTTATTCCAAAATAATAACTTAAAGGGATAATTCAACCAAATATTAAGATTTTTTTTTTTTTAAATAAAAACTTTATTCAACAATTCATCACCTCCACATCACCTGATAGAGCCATTTTACAGGGTATCGCCTACATAAACAACGTATGCAACATATGTATGCGGATATGTCGTTTACGTTCATATCGAAACGTAAACAGCGTATTCATGTAGGGTGCTGCTGACACAGAACAGCATACATTGTTTACATATGTGAAACCCTCCAAAATGGAACTATAGGGTGACGCATAGGAGACAAATTGTTGAATAAAGTCATTATTTTTGTTTTCTTTGCACACAAATGTATTCTCGTAACTTCATAAAATGACGGTTGAACCACTGATGTCTAATGGATTATTTTAATAATCTCCTTGCTATGCTTCTGATCCATAATCGTGTAAGAATCCTTGCTGTATATGGGAGGGTCAGAGAGCTCTCGGAATGCAAAAAATCTTAATTTGTGTTCCGAAGACAAACTAAGGTTTTACAGGATTGGAATGGCATGAGGGTGAGTAATTAACCCTCTGAGGTCTATGGGGTTTTGGGGGCCTGGATAAGTTTTGACATGCCCTGACTTTTGTGCTTTTTTCAGTTGCTTATATACATATGCATGGTGCTTTCTTGGCCAATGCTGTGGTGTTGTCAGACCATGAGAGGTCCTCTGTGATGTGCACACCCAGGAACTTAGTGCTGCTCACTCTCTCCACAATCACACCATTGAATGTCAGAGGAACATGTTGAGTGTGCACTCTCATGAATTCAGCAACAATCTTCGTTCATCTTCTCCACATTCAGAGAGAGATTGTTGTCACTGTACCACCCGTCCAGGTGACTCACCTCGCTCCTGTAGTTTGTCTCATCTCTTTTGCTAATGAGACCCACTACAGTTGTGTCATCTGCAAACTTAATGAAGAGGTTGGAGTTATAGGACGGTGTGCAGTCGTGTGTTGGCAGAGTGAAGAGGAGGGGGCTCAGCACTCATCCTTGTGGGGCCCCAGTTTTCAGTTATATGGAGCTGTTTGTAGATCGCAGTCTAATTTGTTTGTCTACTATAATTAAAATGTGGCAGACTTTAATGGACAGTAAAAAGAAAAGAAAAGCAGAACATGTATAACTGCAAACTGCACCGTAATTTCATTTTGACGCATGGCTAAACAAAGGCAGAACACCAAAACTCAATTTGAGCGTTCCAAACAAAGTGAAAGAGCGGTAGCTGGTGTTATACAGTGTTCTCCCTTGAGAAGTTACGGTCGAGACAACCCGTTATTTTCTTGCATTATGCAGATATATTCCTGCCTCCAACGTGATTTTTTTTTTCTTTCCTTTCATTCTGTTCATTCAATCATTTATTAATATTTCATCAAAAAAAGCAACTAAGTACTAGACCCATGATTGCTTTACAGATGTTCAAGGTGAGATGGGTGAGATTAATCTTTGGGTTGCTGTATGTTCACAACCCCACAGTAACTCTAGGTGCTCACAACCTGTCTCATTAGAAATTATAAAAACAAGACTTCAGGCAATAAACCTGACATAAACACCTAGCATTAGAGACAATATCCCTGGCCAAAAAAAATGGTATTTGAGATTTCACAGTTTTTAGTTTCAATTGCTTAGTCAAGCATCAATATAACAATTTATTTGTTGTGCTTTTGCTTTTCTAATCAGTTAGGTCTAATGAGCTGTTTGTAACTCCCTTACAAAAACCCTAGTTTAATTTTTTGACTTGATGTCATAATATGCAATAAAACTTTTCAATCCACGTTTTCTTATCCACAGAATAAAAAAGAAAATACTGTGGAGTATGAATGAATTCAACATGCAGCAGAATGATGTTTTACTCTCGGACTGCTGTGGATAAACATTCATCATGTCGCTCAGACCTGTGAAAAAAATGAATAATTCAGGTCTGCACTTATTCATGTTTTAAAATTCTCAGTAAACCTTGCTGTGTCTACAGATACTCAGAATTGCACCTTTCTCCAACTTTCTGTTGTTATCTGAAAATGTATTGTTCCGGAAGAGGGGGTTTCTAAAACACAAATGTTTTGATTCCTTGTTTCTTTCTCTGCATGCATATACCATTGCACTTGATAACAATGACTTGAGACAATCCTGAACCT
Source organism: Carassius gibelio (assembly GCF_023724105.1). NCBI lineage: Eukaryota > Metazoa > Chordata > Actinopteri > Cypriniformes > Cyprinidae > Carassius > Carassius gibelio. The sequence continues at coordinate 22,450,639 of NC_068400.1, forward strand.
GTGAGGGGAATCATCTTCTGGATCGCTGACATCATGCAATCCTTGACTCAGTTTCGTCTGATCCTAGCCCATGACCACACCCTGTGAAATGGCATCAACTTTGTAATCCCTCTCTAGTGTGACATCTGTGGGATGCCCATGACACGACAGGATTTCCCAGGCTGCACTGCTGGTAATCTCGATAATCAGTCATATCTCACTTCATTCTCACAGACTTTTTACATTGAATAAAAAAAACCTACTCTAATTCATCAGCAGGCAGCAAAAATCTTTTTCTCAAATGTCAGATATTCAGTACTGTAGTGAACAACAGTCATTCCGAGGACCAGTTTATGGCAGGGCCATCTCTAACTGCCGGTGTGGAGGGAGATGTGCCCCACTGTGAATGGATCTTGGTGGAGGAATATAAACTAGTGTTTAGAGCCATCAGATAAGACACTAAGACAACTGCCAGAAACCTCTAGGTGCTCATACAACCACCTTAGAGTGGACTTCTCATTGGACTACAGGTTGACCCTCACCATCACACCCAATCCTAAGGTTTAGAAAATGACTGCAAAAAAGAATTCCTCCAGATCTCTGGATGCAACATCAGTGGCCAAAACAAAGAAAGAACATGAAGATCTATCCAAATCCATTCATACCCATGTTTGGAGACCTTAAACGTGTAGTATGGAATTTTTGGCCACCAGGGGTCACTCAATCAAAATAATAACATAAGACGTACTTTGATGACGTCAGGAAAGAGCGTAAGGCTCATGGGAGTTGTTGTTCATTGGGACACGCGCCATGTCGCTCCCTATCATTCCTCACTCATTCTAACTTAGTATTTTGACAATCACGTCTTTTCGAACGGAGAGACGGTTTCAACGGCAACAACATAAACAAACGTTACTGCGCATGAGCGCTTTTGTGGACCTAACTTAACTTCCGGTAGACTTCCAGATAGAATCAATAACAACAGCCAAGTCCCTCTAGAGTAGATATTTTTTGATAGCAAACAAAATGTTTGCTGCGTGGATCAGGCGGACTTAATGAAAATGCAAATTCATTATTTGCCAACAGGAGATGTTTTAAAGCATAGACATAAAGCGCGAGAAATAGAGGTTTCCCCAGTAACAGCTGTAAACGAAGCAGAGCTGGTACGCTCATACGCTGCTAACAGGCATATAACATGCAAGTCCTCCTTCAGAAATACAGTGATATAAAAACACCTGTGCCTCGCTTTGATATTTAAACATAAATGTAAGGAATCATTATTATTATTAAACGTGCGGTATGCAACGTTACTCAATGAAGTCTTTTTGAAAAAAGATCAGTTTTAAAAGTGTGGCGAGTCTCAAAAAATAAATAAATGTATGGGAAACACATCCTGCAGCACATACACCAGAGCCCAACTTCAGTCTACTCATCACCTTAACTTTAACTGCGTTTGTAGAAGGCACCGCAGCCAGACCGATATACACGACCGTGCGCCCGATGAAACCGTCTATATGAATTATGAGACCCCTATCAAATCAATATTCCATCTAGCTAGTAGTAATATATGTTAAAAAACACGGCTGCCTTTCATTAATAATTATAATTACGTTATACTATGATATCGAACAAGTTAGAGAACTGCATTTGAAGCTACTTCATTCAGCTAGATATAGAACAAATGTAGATTTACATGAGAGCTAGTCCGTCTGCGTTTTACACAAGACATAATCGTTTCACAAAATATACGGATAGACACAGTTAGATGAATGGATGCATACCTGTTTATCAGAATGCAAGCGAGTTCAGCATCTCTCTGTAGTTTCAGCTTGTCACGAAGCTCTCTCTATCTTGGAAATGCAACTCCAATATTTACCCGTGTCTTGTTGCTTCTCTTGTCCCAAAACCATCTCGGGTCATTTATTTCATCCGTACGTTTGCGCTTCACGGAACGTGCAGGCAAAGCATAATCATGATCCATAACTAAGTTATTGATTGAGGTTTAAATACGAATATAAACAATATAAATATATAATATAATAGTCTCGATAAAGGCTACTACTTTTTCTTCTTCATCTCGTATTTGTTTCTGTTCACCTTTGTATTTGGCGGTTCTGCAGGAAGTTAGATAAACTAGAGGGGTCAAAGTTTATATGACGTCATAGACGGGCGACAAAACGGAAATAAAGAAACGTGCCGTGTCTTCGAATTGAACTATAATTTTCTCCGGATTTGAAAGTTCGTGGAAACTGTCTGGATGATGTAAGTACACAACTAAAAAATATATATAACATACATATAGTGATTTCTGCTATTTTTAAAGCAGAAAAATTACATATTGCGCCTTTAAATGGACACAAACGGCAAGGGATTCACTTCATCCTTAGATGAAGTACAGTTTATGTTGATGGCCATTGACTGTAAACACAACAGTTCATGGAAGCAGACCTATTAACATATTAGGGTATGAATAAATGATAGTTCAACAGTTTCCTATCATGTTTGTACTATTTTTGTTCCTCATTATGCTGATAACAGTTTTGTAAAGAAATATTGCATGGGTGAGATGTTAAAGGCACTTTTTTCTTTGTACTCCACTGTATGCAATTAGTTCCACACAAGGGCCATCAGCACCATGGCCAGCTCAAAAACAAGTTGCCAATCACATAAGTACCAAAAACCATCTCATTGTATTTTTACAGCTCCTTTCTCAGGCAGTCTGCTAAGAACAGGTCGATTTTGGCTTGTCATATTAATATTCATGAGCATCTCTTCTGATTGGCCTTTTTTTTTCTGAGTGACGCGTAGCCAGGCCAACCACATGTAATTAGAGTTAGCCAACGTCACAGTGCTGGCTGCGGGCAGCAAAACAAATGGGAAACTGGGGGCGGTCCATTCAAAAGAGCAAAGATTCGGCTACATAAGGAGCTTAAAGTTCCCATGACATGGATTATTTCCTTTTCTTTAAATGCTTTTTAATGTTTCCTTAGGTGTACTTATATTGTTAGTATGATTTTTACATTTAAAATGTAGAAATAAAAAGCATTTTTAGATCCTGATATTAGCCCTCTGGCTTGAATGCTCTGTTTGAAGGGGTGTGTCTGCTGTGAGACTCTGAGTAAACCACAACTGTTGTGATTGGCTGACATCTTTGCATACGAAATGCGTTCATGTGGAACCTGTGACGGTTGGGTTTAGGAAAAACACAAGGAGAGGGTAGGATTCAATTGCAAGGGATGTGTTTAATAAACAGAAGGGTAAATACAAAATAAACAGTCTTGTGAGACAAACAAAACAAAACAAAAGAGGGAACCGGATGAAACGGGAACTCGGAGGAACAGGAAGGTAAGGGGAAGTCTCGGTAGACGAGAACATTAGACACATAGGGTAAGGACTCCATCCAGATGACAGAGAAAGACAGCTATACATAGGGAGACTAATGACAAAGGATTGTCAGCACCTGTGCGATTTAATTGGAGTGCAATTACTGTGAAGACAGAACCAGACTACAGGAATTAAAGTGCCTATGGTGAAGTGCCTAAGGAGAAGTGAGCTCACTAGGGAACACCCAGGAAAACAGAGACTGACAGCGTGACATTACCCCCTCCCCTACGGAGCAGCTCCCAGATGCTCCACCTGAAACCCCGGAAAACCCAACAGAAAAAGAGGTAGGAGGGAGGTGAAGCAGCGGCGGACTAGGGGGAGGGACGGAGGGTCAGAAAACAGGGACAGGAGAACCAGATAGAATGGACAGACAGAGACAAACAACCAGCTGGAATGGAGAGACAAGACAGGACAACCAGGTAAAATGGAAAAACAGAGACTGAACAACCAGGTGAAATGGAAAGGCAGAGGCAGGAAAGTGTAACACAAAACAAGGAGTCCAGGAGGGTGGTGGACCAGCGGAGGATGAAGGGGAGGGACGGAGGGCCAGGTCCAAAGGAGGAAAATAGAAAAACAAATGAAAACAAAAACATGGGTACATTGAGGACATTAGGTGATGCCCACCCGGGCGGAACAGAGGGCCATCACACCCATGTGGTCAAGGCAGAAGCCCCCCCAGGGCGGAGCGGAAGACCACCACGATTTTGTGGTCAGCCCAATGGGAGGACGAAGATCACCAGTGACTTGACTCAGTCCTCGAAGATCACCGGTGACTAGCCTTGTCTCTGGAAAGTCCATGGTACTTAGACCTGACTCTGGAAGGTCATCAGTGACTAGCCCTGACTCTGGAGGGTTCACGGGAACCTGACTCGACTCTGGAGAGTTCACGGGAACCTGACTCGACTCTGGAGAGTTCACAGGAAGCTGACTCGACTCTGGAGAGTTCACGGGAACCTGACTCGACTCTGGAGAGTTCACGGGAACCTGACTCGACTCTGGAAGGTCAACAGGAACTATCCTTGATTTAGGAGGGTCAACGGTAACTAGCCCTGATTCTGGAAGGTCGACGGTGACTAACCCTGACTCTGGAGGGTCCACGAACACCTGACTCGACTCCGAATGGTCAACCGGAAACTGACTAGACTCTGGAGGGTCGATAGAAATCTGACTTGATTCAGGAGGAACAACTGGAACATGATTCAACTCTGGATGGTCAACAGGAACTAGCCCTGACTCTGGAGGGTCAACGATAACTAACCCTGACTCTGGAAGGTCGACGGTGACTAACCCTGACTCTGGAGGGTCCATAAACACCTGACTCGACTCCGAAGGGTCAACCGGAAACTTACTCAACTCAGGAAAGTCAACGGGCACCTGACTCGACTCGGCAAGGTCAATAGGAATCTGACTTGATTCAAGAGGAATAACTGAAACATGACTCGACTCTGGATAGTCAGCAGGAACTAGCCCTGACTCTGGAGGGTCAACGGTAACTAACCCTGACTCTGGAAGGTCGACGGTGACTGACCCTGACTCTGGAGGGTCCATGAACACCTGACTCGACTCTAGAGGGTCAACCGGGAACTGACTCAACTCTGAACAGTCAATGGGCACCTGACTTGACTTTGGACTGCCTGTGGAGACGTGAGACACCTCTGCGTCGGGCACTGCCTCTGGAACAGCCTCGGGCACCGCCTCGGTCATCGCATCGGGAACAACCTCGGTCACCGCCTCGGCCTCCGGAACAGCATCGGGCACCGCCTCGGCCTCCAGAACAGCAGCGGGCACCGCCTCGGCCTCCGGAACAGCAGCGGGCACCTTCTCGGCCTCCAGGACAGCATCGAGCACCTCCTCGGGAACGGCCTCGGCCTCCGGAACAGCATCGGGCACCGCCTCAACCTCTGGAACAGCATCGAGCACCTCCTCGGCCTCCGGAACAGCAACGGGCACCGCCTCGGCCTCCAGAACAGCAACGGGCACCGCCTCGGCCTCCAGAACAGCATCGAGCACCTCCTCGGGAACGGCCTCTGCCTCCGGAACAGCTGCTGTGGCGCTGGGCTGGCGACCATCTTGTGCTGTGACACTGGGCTGGCGGCCATCTTGTGCTGTGGTGCTGGGTTGGCGGCCATGCCGCGCAGCGGCGCTGGGTTGGCGGCCATTTTGTGCAGCAGCACAGGACTGGCGGCCATCTGGTACCACGGCGCTGGCTCGGCCGATCTGCGTTTCCCTTCTCCTCTCGGGACATACTGGGGAAATGACGGCCCCCAACCAAATCCCGGGTCGACGGGAGCCCACAGTGGAGATCGCTGCTGGACCTCCTCTTGACCGCTTGCTCCGGAGCGACCTCCCCTGGTCCCCCGGAACACCACTAGGCGAGAGCCCTCAAAACCATTTCTCTCCCGCTTGCTGGCTGGGGAGGAAATGGTCGTAGACATCCTGCTGGATCCTTGGTGGATGGAGTCCTTCTGTGATGGTTGGGTTTAGGAAAAACACAAGGAGAGGGTAGGATCTAATTGCAAGGGATGTGTTTAATAAACAGAAGGGTAAATACAAAATAAACAGTCTTGTGAGACAAACAAAACAAAACAAAAGAGGGAACCGGATGAAACGGGAACTCGGAGGAACGAGAAGGTAAGGGGAAGTCTCGGGAGACGAGAGCATTAGACACATAGGGTAAGGACTCCATCCAGATGACAGAGAAAGACAGCTATACATAGGGAGACTAATGACAAAGGATTGTCAGCACCTGTGCGATTTAATTGGAGTGCAATTACTGTGAAGATAGAACCAGACTAGAGGAATTAAATGCCTATGGTGAAGTGCCTAAGGAGAAGTGAGCTCACTAGGGATATATATATATATATATATATATACTATTACAGCTGTCGAGATTAACGGATCGTGGAAGTATTGATTATATAATTATTTTTTCGATCTTTTCCCATCACATGAAAGGCTGCAGTGATTGAGCATTGAGTAGACAAGTCTGTTTATCGCGTGGATGCAGTGATCTCGTCATTATTGCAACACGTTATCTCACAAAATGATTTCACCACAGCTAACAGCAAACAAATGAATACAGTAAGAGCTTTGTTGTGCAGCATAACAGCGTCATTCATTGTAACGGCAATTTGGGCAAGTGTGTAGATATACTCGCGATGTGTAACAGCTCCGGAAAAAAGCGAGCATTCTTTGATCGCTCTCTGTAGTTAAATCACAATTTAAATAACAGATTTGTTTCATGCTACTAAGAGAAACAATGTGAAGTTGATTGTTTAGTCACTGGCTTGATTCACTGATGCATCAGTATTAAACGATTTAGAAAGAAAGTCTGTGTGAACTTGAATGATTAGCTACCCATCAGAAATCACTGATCATAGATCAGGCATTAATGAACACTGTTACTCACTGTTTGTGGTAGTGCTGTCGAATCCATATCATAAAAGTCTGTTTGAAACGCCTGTGTTGACATTGCGACTGAATTATATGTAAATATTTGGGCGGGCAAAGCAGAGAAAGGGGAGGTAACAATTCTCCTTGCAACGTCACAACGAGGAGATTCAAGATCAGCCTGTTTGAGCTTCCATTTTCTCAAAGGCAGAGAAAGATAGAAAAATCTCGATTTACACCGATTCAAATTTCTAGAAACCTGGGGACCATATACAGGCTAGTGAAATTTTCATGTCATAGGACCTTAAAAATATCTTCTTGTTGTGATGTCGGGCGCCAGAACTGACGTTATACAGCCTCAAATTAGAAATTTGATTACATATCACTCACACACCTCCCCACTCTGTCTTCTCTAACTTAACACTACCAACTACTTCAGAGATAGTGGGTCTGATAGGTAAATCTAAATCTTCGACTTGTCAATTAGACCCTCTACCAACTCCTTTAGTTAAAGCTTGTTTACCAGCCCTTTTGCCTTTGATAACTAAAATCGTTCATGCTTCACTTGGTTCTGGTTTTGTATCTCCATCTCTTAAATCTGCTATTATTACACCCATACTTAAGAAATCGGGGGGTGATCCATTTGATTTTGAAAATTTTCGTCCAATTTCAAATTTACCATTCATCTCTAAGGTAGTTGAAAAGTGTATTGCAATTCAAATTCATGAACATCTGTCCAATAATAACTTGTATGAACAATTCCAATCTGGTTTTCGTCCCCACCACAGCACTGAGACTGCTCTTGTCAGAATAACCAATGATCTACTGTTGCCAGCTGACTCTGGGCTTTTAACTATACTTGTCCTCCTTGACTTGAGCGCTGCCTTTGATACTGTCTCACATAACGTACTTCTTGACAGATTAGTCTCCATTGGTATTACTGGCACTGCTCTGTCATGGTTTAGTTCATATCTATCTGGACGCAGTCAGCGTATTCAACTAAAAGGTTTTAGTTCAAGAATATCTACAGTCACCACTGGTGTTCCCCAAGGTTCTGTTTTGGGCCCGCTTCTCTTCATTATATATATGCTCCCTCTTGGTAATATTTTAAGGAAATATGGTATTAATTTTCACTGTTATGCGGATGACACCCAACTTTACCTGTCTGCCAAACCTACCGGTTCTTTTCCTCCGCCATCTTTGTCAAGCTGTTTAGCTGAAATTAAAGACTGGCTTTCAGCGAACTTCTTGAAATTAAATGGCAATAAAACGGAGGCTCTGCTTGTTGGCACTAGATCTGTTGTGTCTAAATCTAATTGTTTCTCTTTACACATTGATAATACTGCAATCTGTCCTTCCTCTCAGGTTAAAAGTTTGGGTGTCATCATGGATAGCACATTATCTTTTAAAGCTCAGATTAATAATATCACACGGATTGCATACTTCCATTTGCGCAATATTAATCGTCTACGTCCATTTCTTTCAAATAATAATACTGCAGTTCTCATTCACGCACTAGTCACCTCACGTATAGACTACTGCAATGCTCTTCTCACAGGTATTCCCTCCAAATTGCTACATAAACTTCAATTGGTTCAGAATTCTGCAGCTCGTGTTCTCTCTAGAACACCTTATACTGATCACATTTCTCCGGTTCTCCAGCAATTGCACTGGCTTCCAGTAAAATATAGAGTTGAATTCAAAATCTTGCTACTCACTTATAAAGCACTTCATAATCTTGCACCACAATACCTTACTCAACTTCTCCAGGTTTATACTCCTTCACGTGCACTTAGATCTTCATCTTCAATTTCTCTTGTGGTACCTCGGATTCGACTTATTACTATGGGTGCCAGATCTTTTAGTCATGTTGCCCCCCGTCTATGGAACTCCCTTCCCCTCGATGTTCGCAATAGCGATTGCTTGTTGACTTTTACAAAGCGTCTTAAGACATATCTTTTTATACAGGCTTTTTTATAATTTTTTTTATTAAGACTTAAATCCACTTTATATGTATATGCTGTTTGTTTCTTGTTTGTTTTGTCTTATGCAGTGACCTGTATATTGCTTGTAAGGTGACCTTCGGTGTTCTGAAAGGCGCCATGAAATAAAATGCATTATTATTATTATTATTATTACATATCTGCTGCCACTGCCAGACAAAAAAAAAAAAAAAAACATGACAGCTGTGGTTAAGCTCGATAAAATGTGTGGATTGGACAGAAACGATCATAAAAATGCTTGTGTTTGAAGCAAGCACTTATTAGAAAAGTTTTTAAAAAAGTATTGTGTTTTGTTGTTATGGATGAATTTACAGATTTCTTTCCATATGATTCTTGCATCTCACAACTGTGTATCAAACGTGTGTAAAACAACAAAATGATGATTTATATATAATGATTTGTAATTGTATATACATTGTTGTGGTTAATTGTGGCTGGAACAATAATGTAGCTGTAAAAATAGTTGCCTGCTGAAATTGAAATATGTATACATCTTCATCATGACTTGATAGACACAGTGAGTTTGTTTGAGAAGTTAGATGTGATCCACCTCATAGTAACAATCCTGTCAGATCGTCCATACTTTGAGGGAGAATATAATGTTACTGGTCGGCCAATCTGGTTTCGTGTTTAAAATGAACCTTTTCAACATGTTTCAGTGCTGTTGTTGCTCATTGTCAGCAATGGCAAAGACGCTTTGTTTTCTGGGGGTTTGACAAAAGTAGACTGGTGTGTAGGGCAGTGCTCAGGGTGGTGACAGAAGGCGGTTACTGTGTGGTTCTGACTGCAACTTTTTACGAAAGTCACAATGGTTTGTGAAAAATCACAGCTACTTCATGCAGGCTGTTTGCATTTTACTGTGGACTGATGTTTTGAAACCTATATGATGTTAAATAGCCCCTAGACTTCAGTTATTTTGAAAAAAGCCAGGAAATTTCAGTTCTGACAATATATGATCTTTAATCTTATTACAAGTGTGTCTTCTTTGTGGTGATGATCCAAGGCTCTACTAGCTATCTAAACCAATTTTTCAGATAAATTAGTTGACCAACTCCCTCCAGTTTGTGAATCTCAGATTGTTGAACCACTTGTGGGAAGTAATTTTCAAAATTAATAGTCCTCGACTGACACTCTGAACTGAGCAAGGTGGGAATTGGTCATCTGATATATTCATAACCGATTGACGTGTATCCCAAAAATCACAACACCTTTGGTGACGTGAGTCTTACTTACTACAGCACTCTCCTAAGTCATTATTGGCTTTTTGGACCCACATCTTGTTGGCTTCAGAAATATCACATAAAAGAAACTCTGTCTTGACATAAACTCCATTTGTGATATGAAAGTTTTCAGACATGGATGAACGTCATTCTATATCAACCCCAAATCTGAAACCTTAATCAATATAATTAATCTTTCAGCTGGGTTTTGCAAAATCTTTCATCTTGTAGGTTTTCTTTTCTTTATATTGTAGCTCTGAAGCATGGTACAATGTGAACTGCCATCCCTTTCTCTCTCTCTCTCAAAAAAAAAGAAATAAATTGGGCTTCCTGGTTCATTTGGGAGAGAATGACTGATGAAAATGAATTATTTTGTTGAATGGGTTTTTGATCTCTTCTGTGAGGTGTTGGTTATGATAAGACCGGCTTGCTGAACATCCCTGAGTTGTGCAGTGATTCATGACTCTGAAATCATTGTGTTCCTTCCATCAGCATATGTAACTGCAGACTCAGCATCACCGAGGTATTGAGTTGTTACCCAATCTGCAGGCTTCTGTGAAAGACTAAGCCGAAACTGATGCAGAAATATTTCTCTGCATAATGTATCAACTCAAGGATAATTATCCTTTCCAATCCTTTAGGACTTCCTTGCTGATTGCGACTGGATTTTTCTGGGGGAAAATTCTTATTTTTTCTGACCTGAGAGGATGAGTGGGAGAGCAACATATAAAATATAATATATTATATGTTTATATAAAATATAATAAAAAAATAAAGTAAATTTGAAATATTGGAGGTATACAACCCCAACTCCCAGAGTGGCAAGCTTGTCGACACAGGGTCACTTTTAAATATATAACTTTTTGGTACTTTTTTATTAGTGCAACATTGTTTCTTCAGAACTTTCAGTATGTTTTAGGGAAATATATGGTGTATCCATAGGATAGATTTGACATATCTCAAAATTATAGTGTCACATTATGTGATTGTATTTTAGATATGTGAAGTGCAATTTTTCATTTTCTGACATGTATAATAAAAAGTCATACAACAAACACCTTAAAAAAAACAGAAGAAAGCAGTATCTGTTTTATAAGCTATAGGATATAATCATAAATCATCTTTTTCACATCTTTGGCTTTAGAAAACTTAAGAACAATAGTTCATATCATTTTAATTTAATGCTTTAAAACTATCATGTAAAATACGGGAACGAGTACTGCGTCGAAGACGCTTATGGGAAAATCTTATTTTTTCTCCTAAACTGAAGCCTAATTCAATCACGCAGTGAAACTACACAGCCAATGGCTCGGCAGTGGTGCTGCACGAACATATGGCAGCAAAGCCCACCAAAATTGGCGGGGAATCTGGCTATATATTGGCCGCTTCGCCACAGGAATTCAGGTTACTTCAACTGAAGCGACGACTGAGTCGTGCAGCCTTTTAGCATGGCAAGGAAAGCAGTACTCGTTCCCGTATTTCAGGGAACCGAGGTTACGTTAGTTACCGAGCCTGTGAAATTTTGTCTAGCACACGCTCAGGGAGTCCCGTGGGTTCCCGTTTAGCGACCAAAGGTGCAGAGACCACATCTCTGGGTGCGGATGCCAAATCATTCCACCTGAGAAAGGAGGTCCCCATCTCAGAGGAACGGGCCATGGGCCGCAGTCAGCATCTGTGACAGGTCGGCTATCCAGTGCTGATTTTACCAGAGTGGGGCTACGAGAAAAACCCTGCATCTCTGGTCCCTGACCCGCCTGAATACTTTGGGAATCAGAAGAACTGGAGGAAAAGCGTAAAGAATACGGTTGGGCCAGTCCTGGGACAACGTGTCCTCGATCTTGGAAAAATATGTTGGGCAATGAGAGTTGTCTTTTCAGGCAAAGAGGTCTATTTCCGCTTTGCCAAAGATGTCCCATATCTTCTGAACTGTCTGCAGGTGGAGCCTCCACTCTTCTGAGGAGACTCCGCTTCTTGACAGCATATCCGTGCCCTTGTTCAGTTTGCCCGGTAGATGCACTGCTCTCAGGGACCCCAAGTCGCTCTGTGTCCATTCCAGCAGTCACAACGTTAGTCTAAAGAGACACATCGATGACAGCCCACCTTGGTGATTTATGTAAGAGACCACTGTCATGCTGTCTGATCTGACCAGCACGTGGTGGCTCTTTAGGTCTGACAGGAAGCTCTGGCATTGAACTCGAGGCTCTCAATCATCTCGAGGCAGTTGATGTGAAGCCTGCTCTCCTCTTTCAACCATCGGCTGGAAGCGGGTTTCCCTTCACACAGCGCGCCCCAACCTTTGTTGGACACGTCTGTGGAGATCACTTTCCTTCTGCAAATCATACCAAGCGGGGCACCCCATTCCATCCATTGCATGTTCCTCCAAGGGGTCAGGGCTGTAATGCAGTCCTGACTCACCTTGATATTCAGGCATCCGTGACACCCCACATGAGGTGGAACACGCGGTTTCAGCCAATACTGGAGGAGGCGCATACGTAGCAGCCCGAGCTCCAGCACCGGCGATGCTGCTGCCATAAGACCCAGCAACTTCTGGAATATTTTTAGGGGGCGAGAAGCACCTATTTTGAAAGAGGCCACGAGTCACTGTAGAGCCACGGCGCGGTTGCCCTCATCATAACTGAGTCTAACACTGTTCACAGAAACGATATCCGTTGGCTGGGGGGGACAGTGAACTCTTGGCAAAATTCACCCTGAGTCACAGGCATTCCAGATGGCTGAGGAGCAAAGTTCTGTAACCCAATGCCTCCCCCATCTGACTGAGCTAGAATTAGCCAGTCGTCAAGGTAATTGAGAATGCAGATTCCTTTCTGCCTGAGAGGGGAGAGAGCCGCATCCATGCACTTTGTAAACGTGTGAGGCGCAAGAGGCAGCCCAAAGGTGAGGACTTTGTATTGGTAAGCCACACCCTCGAAGGCAAATCTCAAGAACGGCCTGTGACGGGGGGCTATCTGGATGTGACAGTAAGCGTCTTTCAGATCCAGCGAAAAGGACCAATCCCCTGAGCGTATTTGTGAGAGGATTTGTTTCAACGTGATCATTCTGAAGCGCCGTCTCATTAGGGAATGGTTCAGATGTCTTTAATCGAGGGTGGAGCGCAGCCCGCCATCCTTCTTAGGAACTAGAAAGTAACGGCTGTAAAACGCTGAGTCGCGGTGTGCTGGGGGAGCAATTTCTATAGCTCCCTTCACTAGCATATTTTCCACTTCGGCACGAAGAACGTGAGCGTTCTCGTTGTGCACCGAAGTGGTGACCACCCTGCCAAAGTGTGGTTGTCGTCGTGCCAAGGGAATAGCCGTGCTTTATTATTCCCATGACCCAATCTGATACCCCGGGAATGGCTTGCCATTGTGAGGCCTGGATGGACAGAGGTTGGATTAACTCGAGTGTTTGTCTGCCACGTGGGGACATAGCACTAGTGAGTGTTATGTAAGGGAAATGCCCTTTTTGTTAAGGAGTGTGTTTTTTATTTTGTGCGCTATAACAGCGCTTTGCTGTCTGGGTGTTAAAATGGGCCCATTGTTTGCAGCAAAAACAACTTCGTCGACACCTGGAGATGGACGGCAAAACACACGGGGTAGTTTGTGTAGATCAGGATGACGGTGGCGGTGCAGGATCCAGAACTACCTTGGGCCGGGGTCCCATGCGTTTAGGGAACTGAAACTGTCTGGTGGCCGAGCAAGAACCCTTCAATCGCTGGACCAAAGAGGTCACTGGGGGAGATCGGCACGTCCAGGAACTGGGCTCTGTCAGCATCCTTGATCTCCGTGAGGTTAAGCCACAAGTGGCGCTCCAGAACGACCAGGTTATCCATCGAGCGCCCTATGGCCTGGGCAGTGCTCTTGATAGGACGCAGTGCCAAGTCTGTTGCACTTCTCAGCTCCCTGTGCGTGGCGACATCTGGGCCAGACTCATCAGTGGCGCCGAGAAGTTTGGCCTGGAAGACAGAGTAGGGGGCGCGCCACGATTTTGTAAGCTTGTCGTGGACCTCCGGGAACAACGGGGCGGTTCACTGACGAGGGGCTTGCTGGCGCTCCGGCAGAAACCATTCATCCAGACGGCTACGGGATGGTTCCTCTGGAGGAGACCATTCCAGAGCCAGCTCATCCACTGCCCTGGAGAGAACGCGGATAAGTACGGCATCCATCCCGAGTTTCGGGCGGCTGGGTTCAGATAACATCGAGGGGGTGGGGTCTGGCGAGCCCGACAGCTCCTTAGCATCTGAAGCAGCTAGAGACATGCTGTCCTCTAGCAGTTCCTCCTCAGTCCCTCCAAACAAGACCAGATCACTCGCGTCAGCAGAGGGACATTGGTCTGGCTGAATAAAGAGGACTGGGGAATCCCCTCTGCGCGGAGAAAACGAGACACGCGCGGGCTGAGCCGGTGTGAGCTCGATTTCATCCTGTTGCTTGAATCCTCTGCCCCACCTTTTCTTCCTTGTCGGCTAGCGGGAGGAAGAAAACAGGAGGGCGCGAGGTGCGAGATCGCTCTCTGAAAAGAAAGCGTTTCGCGAGCGGAGAGAGGCGATGTTCTTTTTCTCGCAATGACAACAGGAATTCCCCGCGAGTGCTGCGTCAGCATGGGGTTTCCCCAAGCATGCAACACACTCGCTGTGCCCATCATCAGCTGCACGAGCTGCAATGACGAGACGGCATTTAAAGCAACGGCGTAGAAAAGAGAAATTTCTCTTTTAGAGAAATTTGCTCTTTCAATCTCTCTCTCGCCGGATGGCTGCAGGGAAGCGATGTATCTGCAGCGGGGACCGGCAGTCGCGTTCCAGTGCGAGGCGTGTCAACGGCAAGCAGTTCACGGAGATCAGCGAATCGATGTGACGTTGTCGCTGAAGGAGAAGAAATCTGAATTCCTGTGGCGAAGCGGCCAATATATAGCCAGATTCCCCACCCATTTTGGCGGGCTTCGATGCCATATTTTCGTGCAGCACCACTGCCGAGCCATTGGTTTGTTTTAATAACATTGCACGAACCAATGGCCGTGCAGTTTCACTGCGTGATTGAATAAGGCTTCAGTTCAGAGAAAAAATGAGTTTTTCCCCATAATGAGTGAAGTATTGAAAGGGAACAATTTCTTTCCACTTCAGAATACAACAGTAGAGTGTTTTTATTGCTGTTAGTTTATGGATATAGTTTGAAAAAATAAAGTAGAAATATTGAATAAGGATGTTCTCTGTAGTCAGTCATATAAATGTAACTGGTTGTAAAAGGTGGATTTTAGAGTTTGTTATAATTTTCTTCTTCTACAATGTTTCTTGTCCCTTAATCAGTTTAGGTTTCAGAGACTGTAATATAATGTTAGAAATTTTTACAATAGATGCTTTGGTCATTATCTCGACACATTTGATTAGACTCATTTTGTTGTTTTTTATTGTTTTTCTCAATTGTAATGAAAAGAAAATTAGTTTCATGTTGTTTTAAGAATAGTTAATGGCGTTGGCTGTTTAAAAACCATGATGATTCTTATGACTACACTATAGAGAGATATTTTGATGTCATGAAGTGCAGTAACATTGACAGTATAATTTGAATAGCAATGTTTGCTATGGCTGTTGCTGCCATCCTCCTCTGGCAGGCATATATTTACATGTTTATGTACATATATTTACTTGTTTATGTGAGCAAGTTCACGGTGTAGAAAAAGAGCAGTTTGGCATTCTAACAAACATGCTCTCTCCAATGACCAAAAGTACATACTTGCTAAAAGCATTATCATCCTGCATGCCTCCCCTCAGAAAACTATTCAAATCTGCAGCACTGTGCTGGCTAATGATTTGGTTTTTGCCTGCATCCAAATAAACAAACTCAACAAGGGCAAATTGGTATTTATTTTGCATTGCATCCATCTGGTATTCAACATTTATGTATTCAAAGCATTTATAAGCTGAATAATGTAATTATTTATGATTGTAGAGCTTGTCGATGCGAGATTGAAATTTTGGCAGTTGTTTAATTAGTGGTACTTGGGTTACTATTGCTACTGTTAGGTTGTCAATTTGTTGAGGAGAGATGTGTTGTTATCTCTAAAAGTGGTCAGATCTATGATTTCTACCTACAATTTGGGGGTGTTTTTTATTTTATTTTTACAAACATTATTTAAGCCTGGTGTTGTTATTGTTGTTATTATTGAGACATGCTGATTCCACACTTCTACTCTGTAGACATTTTCAGGCTCTGTCAATAGATTGACTTTGCAGGGCCACATGTGTAATTGACTTGATCAGCTATAAACATCTAGAGGTTCTCTATAGAAACACTGGATTTTCCTGCATAATGAACAGACAATTTCTGTTAACATATCATGAACTGCTTTTCCATAGGCTACATTTCAATGCTATATATCTTTGACATAATTACAGAGTTATTTAACCTTTTTCTCCAGTTAATTGTACATAATGTAAATTAGAGATTATCTTAAATGCTTAACATTTAAAATATGAGATTGATTTATTTATGCAAGATTTTTATTGCTGTATTTAATCAAATGAATTTCATTTTATACCACAAGGCTATTGAATACTTGAATATAGTTGGCTGAAGAATATTCTAAGATGTGTAATTATATTCAGGGAAATGAACAGCTAAAGTATATCCAGGGAAGTCCTGACCTTGTTGCCTGCTTCATTTTGCCAAATTATTTCAGTTATTACTCTAAGCTAATAAATATAGTAAACAATAGGATAAAAACAAAAAATTATTTCCATGTTTTTTAAGCAAAATTGTGTTTTATTAGCACTAAAAGCACATGCTCTCTTTCTCCTGCTCTCTCTCCCACATTAATGCACATATATACAGTACTGTTATCAGTAAAATAACTGAGCAGCTTAAAAGCTATTTGAGATTTCTCACTAGCAAGGTAATAACAACGTTCATCTTGAAGCAGATAAGCTTGCAGTTTCACTGTTAGAATCTGTACACTTTGCTGAATGCGAAGTGAGCCTCTGCTTTGTGTCATGGTCACATTACCACCTCGGGTGTGCATTATTTTCTAATTATTCAGTGGCCCATCCTCAGTTATTCCTTACTTGATGAACAATTAGTGAAGGTGTATAGCAAAAACAAGCTTTAATGGCGGTGTTAAATTTTGACAATATTAAACCGTTTAGAGAAATATGTCTAATTACAGTAGTTAAGAAAAATCTATTCTACCTAGCAGATGTTCAGTTTCACTGAATTTTAATTGAGTTAATTCTACATTCTATGGCAAATTCAAATTCACACTCTCAAATGCTAAAGAAATAGTTTAAATAGCTTAAAATAAAAATTTGGTCGGGAAAGAAATACTGTGGAAGTCAATGGGGACCATTAACTGTTTGACTACCAGCGAAATATAATCTTTTGTGTTAAACATAAGAAAGAAACCTATTCAGGTTTGGAACAACATGAGGGTGAACTATTCCTTCAAGAGAGCCAGTTCACCCAAAATAAAAAAAATAAAAATCTAAACTGTTTCTTTATCAAGATTCTTATAAATACCTTCTTTTGTGTCCTTCTGAAAACAAGGCATGTTTGAAAGAAAGAAAAAAGAGTATGAGTGAAAGATGACAGAATTCAAATTTTTAGGTGAACTACTGTACCTTTTTAACTTCTGAGCTCTGCCCAACCCTGGTGGGTATGTCTTTGTTGCCTGTGGAGCTGCTGTGTTGTTAATGTTCTGGGCTCGGTCTTAATGCAAAACCTCTTAGTGAGGTCAGCCACTTCCTACCTGTGTGCCATTTCATCACTGCTTATCAGCCCAATTACTGTGCTTCTATCAGTCAATTTGATATGTGTTGCTGTACAGTTTAGGTTAAGTAACTATGGCAGAGAGCAGAAGCCCTCAAGAGCACCAGTGTAAATAGTCCACTTAGAGCAGGTTGCATTACCCATTTGGATCACTTGTCACGTAACGGTTAGGAATTCAAAGAACCGATTGCGGGCAGTGGCCATTAGGGGGAACAATTCATTTGAATGTGCAGCCCCTATCAGTAAGTCCTGATAAATAGTGTGTGAGCATCCTACATAAACATCACTACTTGTGCACAAGTTTATATGGTGTGTATACTGGACTGTGTTTGGGGAGTCTGAGATAACCTGGCTAATTTTAGTTTTTTTTGAGCATTTTTTAACCTCAGTAGATATTATAATGTGAATATCTCTCATCCTTTGTCATACTGAGTCTTGTTTGGGATCATTGGTTGTCTCATAGGATCTGCATTCATCTATCAAGCTTCATTTGACATCTGTTCTCCTCCCTGCATCCAGTGCTTCAGGCTATTACAGTGTAAAACCCTAATGTGCCACATGCTGCAGTCATAAATATCTATTCACAGATATGGAGCCTGTTGCATTCTGCACAGAAAAGTTGTTTGCCACTGACAGTTGCAGAATACGGAGGATTGTGGCTAATGGTTCATTATATAGGTGGATTGTTTATCTTATTCTTATTCCAACCTTGAACTGACTACTGTGTAGCTCTGTTCTTAATGTTGTAACATTCAAATTTAATAAATAGTTCATCCAAAAATGAAAATGTGATGAAAATGTACCCTCGGGCCATCCAAGATGTAAATGAGTTTGTGTTTTCATCAGAATAGATTTGGAGAAATTTAGCATTGCATCACTAATGGATCCTCTGCAGTGAATGGGTGCCATGAAAATGAGAGTTCATTAGGGGTGGGCGATATAGCCTCAAAATTATATCATAATATTCCAAGAATATTTGCAATAATGATATGATGCTATAGAAATAGAATATGCAATGTTTTATTGGTGATTGCAGCTGGCAGGCAGCTGCATTTATAAGGACAAACAGAATTAAGGGCATTTTCAATCCTTTTCCAATAAGCTACAGTTATTGGTGACAAACTACCTAATTTGAAGTGTAAATCTATTTGCCATAAGGTGGCAGAAGCAGCAATAGTAGTGACCAGTGTTGGGCAAGTTACTTAAAAAAATTAATTAGTTATAGTTACTAGTTCTCACAAATAGTAACTGGTTAAGTAACTGAGTTATCATTATAAAAAGTAACCAATTACCGGGGAAAGTAACTTTTTTTATGTTCAAATATGACAGCTTGAATGCCTCCAATATTAAATGTTAAATTAATGAAATGAACACTACATGGAATTAATTATTATTTTCAAACATTGTACACTAATACAAAACAACAATAAAAAAAAACTTATTTAAAGGGGGGGTGAAATGCTATTTCATGCATACTGAGTTTTTTACACTGTTAAAGAGTTGGATTCCCATGCTAAACATGGACAAAGTTTCAAAAATTAAGTTGTACATTTGAAGGAGTATTTCTGTTACAAAAATACTCCTTCCGGTTTGTCACAAGTTTCGGAAAGTTTTTTTCGAGTATGGCTCTGTGTGACGTTAGATGGAGCGGAATTTCCTTATATGGGTCCTAAGGGCACTTCTGCCGGAAGAGCGCATGCTCCCGTATAGCAGAGCACTAGGAGCACAACAGACGCTCACTGATCAGAGCGAGAGCGTCGCGAAATGTCACAAAAGAAGTGTGTTTTTGGTTGCCAGGGCAAGGCAAACCTGCACAGATTACCAAAAGAGAAACAGCATTAAGGGACCAGTGGATGGAGTTTATTTTTACAGAGCATCAACAGAGTTGTGCAAGTGTTTGTGTTTGTTCCCTGCATTTCGAAGATGCTTGTTTTACAAACAAGGCCCAGTTTGACGCCGGATTTGCACATCGTTTATTTCTTAAGGATAATGCAGTCCCAACAAAAAAGGGTCGCGATCGTGTGTTGGAACCGCATGCAGTGAGTAAAACTGCTTCAAATATTTCTGTGTTGTTAACTTAGCTATCGGCGCGTAAGCACATCAAGTAAACAACATGCAATGTTGTCATCAAACTGCACTTTCCACATGTACAGCTTAAAAAAAAAAAAAGACGACAAAGTGAAACTTAGTCATTTTCCAAACCCGCTAAGCAAATATATACAGTTTCAGTACATACCACATAGAGACGTTGTTGCTGCTGCTGCTCTTGTTCAATTTCAGCCTCTGGATCTGATTCTGGGTCATAAATATACGCTGAGTATGACTGTTAGCCATGGTTTGTTTTGTATGTTTTTTTCCTCACGGTAATGTCACAGCTTCCAAACCCTCTCAACGCAAAAGCTTTACTCGCGCTCGTGATTCTTTAGCTCCGCCCACACGCCACGCCTCCAGCCGGTCGTGTTTTTCTGGGAATAATTGGTACAGACTATCTTTCTCTTATGAATATAATAAAACTAAAGACTTTTTGGAGTTATGAAGGATGCAGTACTACTCTATAGGTACTCAAGATTAACAGGATATTGAGTGAAAATGAGCATTTCACCCCCCCTTTAAAGGGGTCATATGATGCCATTTAAATTTGTCCTTTCTCTTTGGGGTGTTACAAGCTCTTGGTGCATAAAGAATATCTATGAAGTCTCAAATCCAAAGAGATATTCTTTATAAAAGTTAAGAGTCAACCATATCTACCTAAAACGGCTCATTCTAACATTTCCCCACATGTCTACATCATGATGTGGGAAGATTTGCATAACGCCGCCCTAATGTTCACACAGAGAAACAAAGCATAACTTTTACTCTTGCTGTTGCTGCAGCTGCCATGTTGTGAAGATCCTGTGTGTTTTGTTGTGAAAGTGGAACTTTGTTTGGTTTTCCAAAAGAGGACAACTAGAAATCAGTGGTTCAGTTGTATTCACAACACTGTTAACAGAATTGAACTAGAACAGTTCAACCCAAATATGCAGATGTGTGCAGCACATTTTACAGAGAACGAGGACTGTTTCCTGAACCAGTATGTTCACTATAATGCTTCTGTGCAAAAAGGCTGTTTCTAAAAAGTGGGGCAATTCAAACTTTGCAAGGACATACTGGTGCTTCTGAATCACAGCCTGTAAGTAGGTTTAAATATTTAAAGAATTTGCTACTGATGATTCAAACGCAAGTTTTTGAGAAGTGTAGAGTAGAGCTTGTTGTTTGTCGTTTCTCCAATCACAAATGCAGACATGGTTTTATGTTTACCCAGCGTGATATGTAAAGCAACTCATAAAAATACAGTAGAAGTCATTATAATCAGTAATTATGTCCCCACTGGATGCAACAAATGCTTAGCTTGTAGTTGGTTTTATTGGTTTTGTCTCATCGTGCCGAAGATGGCATCACAGTATCAGGCATTCAGCCAGTCTCAATGCAATGTATAGCTGGCCAATCAGCATACACCTCGCTTTTCAGAAAAATGAGCTTTGTAAAAATCTATGCATTTCGGAAAGGAAGGGCATAGAGGAGCAACAATAATGTATATTATGTGGAAATTATTATTATTATTATTATTATTATTATTATTATTATTTACCTTAAACCACATAAACCCATTGCATTACACCAAATACACAAAATAATGTTATTTTTAGCAATGCGATATGTCCCCTTTAACACTGAACAATTTTTTGTTCCACAAAGCACAATTGAACTTACGATTTAAAATGAATCCAATTAAAATAAGTTAGTAAAATAATATTTTGTGGCCATTTTGACACCCCCATTTTGAATCAGTCATGCAAATAAATGCAGCCTTGCTGAGTAGAAGGGAATTCTTTTAAACTGTCACCTTTCCCCTCTGTGGGACGTCTATGTTTACTTCACTATATTACAGTTAAATCCCAGTCTAATCATGACAAACAATATATATCGTTGGAAAGGTCTAATACTTTTTTTTACAATTATGTAGGATAGTAAAAGATTAGTTTATGACAAGACACCTCAAAAATCTACATCATAAAACGAGGTCTGACCTTTGTCAAAAAAGTCACACTTTAAGCAAAATTGAAATCGTCAGAAATTATATATCAGTTGAAAAAATAATTCAAAATTCATCCTTTGAAACCCATGAAAATGGTACATCAACATCACGCTGCAAAATTCATGAATTATACAAATTTTAGTTTGGATTGTGCACTTTCAAGTCTATGTTCAAAAATGTGAGTGACAGTCAAGGGGTTAAAACATTAGAAAATATTACAGATCTTAATTTGAATGTGTGTTAATGTGTGAAAGTTATAATATATGTGTTAATAGAGCTGTTGGAATTATTATCATTATTATTGTCTTTTTAATTTTATTTAACAGAACAACACTGAAATTACATTATTGAATGTTGATGGAGCTTGTATTTTAACGGTAGCCTGCAGGAATTCCTCTGAGCTTCTTTTTGTTAAAAGAAGCTGATTTATAAATTACTCTCATTACTAATTTGGGAAGATGCACGTATCACATTGTCACATACCAAGTAAAAACTCATTAGAATGTTACTGAGCAACTTACAAGTAGCACAGTTTCAGTGCAGATTTCCCTCGTGGCTTGGACTTTGATCCCTGGCTAACGAGCTCGTGCAGCAGTGTCTGAACACATGCATTTCATACGTGTATAAGAAAACATAACATTCTGCAGAGTATTTAATTGTTAAAAGGAATACTCCACCCCAAAATGAAAATTTTGTCATTAATCACTTACCCCCATGTCGTTCTGTTTCTGTTTACTTAATTATAAAGCACAATTAAAACAACGTAACATTGACCAGTGAGTGTGCTGTACAATCTCTAAATAAAAATTACACCGTATTAACTTTCAGAAAAACAATGACCAACAACAACTAATGTTATAAAAATGCCTCTTGCTAATTAGTCTGAAGAACCAAACTCTAATACAAGTAAATGCACTTTCCATTTTCGTTTAAAATAACCTAA
Organism: Carassius gibelio; assembly: GCF_023724105.1. Classification (NCBI taxonomy): domain Eukaryota; kingdom Metazoa; phylum Chordata; class Actinopteri; order Cypriniformes; family Cyprinidae; genus Carassius; species Carassius gibelio. Next base: position 22,473,384 of record NC_068400.1, read on the forward strand.
TGACGAAGCCAGTCTAAGATGTAGATGTATCTTATACCAGCACTTCGGAGCTGCTCCCGCCAATGCCCGGTCGCCACTTAATTTCAATAGTCCTTGGTATGTCTTGTATTATTTGATTTGCTGATCTGAGAGACCTGAGAGATTTGTATATATGAAGGAGATCCACTAAATAATGTGGGGCCAAATTATGCACTGTTTTATATTAGGGCTGGTAAGCGATTACATTTAAAAAAAAAATCTAATTAATTACATGATGTGGTGATTAATCGCACATCAAATTTGGAGAAATGACTTAGTCGTTGTGCAAAGCATCAAACAGAGATTACAAAAAGTAGGTTCATCTAGAAATATTTTATTTGATAAAAAGTATTACATATACTCTTTTGAACCATGTGAGTAAGTGATGACATAATTGTCATTTTTGGTTGGGTGAACTATAACTTCTTAATTTTATTATTATTACTATGAAAATATGAAATGATACTCTAAATAATAAACTAAAACTGCCAGTAAGTGGTGGTAAATGTCTTAATGATTAAGTCATCGAGTCATTTATTCATTCGTTTGATTCGTTCAAATGGCTGAGTCATTTAGTGAAGTAAAGGGTTCTTTATGAATGGCTCATTGAATCATTAGGCTTGTTTGACTTGGAGTGGGTCATCACCATCAGACCGATCGGTGTATGACATCAAAGAACCGCAAGAGCTTTAGAGAGCATATGACTACTTGTGCTTTTGAAAATTCTCCATAATTAATTAATCTAATTAACACATTGAATTACCAGCCCTACTTTATATACAGCAATTAATAGTTTAAAATCAATTCTATACTGGACTGGCAATAAATTCAGGTTGAACCACTGGTGGCAGATGGACTATTCTGACGACATCTTTCATACTTTTCTGGACCTCTACAGTGTTATTTTCATGGCAGTCTATGGGACCGTCTCCCGGTTTTCAGACAAAATATCTTAAATTGTGTTGTGAAGACGAACAAAGCTTTTACGGGTTAGGAACAACATGGGGGTAAGTGATTAATGACAAAATTTTCATTTTGGGGTGGAGTATCCCTTTCATGCCATTTTGTGATTTTAATCACCATACAGTAACCAGCAACAACCACCCCTTCCTGTTCTCATCAGAGACATGAGATGCAGTACTAAATGGTCTCTCCCTGTCAGTGCCTATTTTTTTTTGCTATTTTCAGCCAAATAATTTCAGCTGCCGAGCATTTTTTGCTTTCCTAGTAAATAGGTCATTATGTTGCTATATCATTGATATTGCGATATGACCCTTTTTATCATGTAAAAATGTAATTGTGGATATGATATGGCACACCCCTAGAGTTCATACAGCTGATAAAATCCTCGTAATAATACAGTCCAGTCCATCAGTTAGCATCTTGTGAAGCTAAAAGCTGTGTGTTTATAAGAAGTAATAAGGAGTTGCTTACAGCTAAAATATGATTCCACTTTGTGTTGTGGCCACATCACAACTTCGAGTTTGCATCATTTTTCTAATAATTCAACGGCCCATCATCAGTTATTCTTTACTTAATAATGGGTTTGCTTCTTATGAACACATACTGGATTACTTGTGGTTTATTGTGATGTTTTTATCTCATTCTGACGACACTCATTTACTGCAGAGGATTCATTGGTGAACAGTTGATATAATGATAAATTTCTCCAAATAAATTCAAATGAAGAAACAAACTCATCTATATTTGGCCTGAGGGTGAGATCATTTTCAGCAAACCTTAATTTTCATGTGAATATTCATGTATTTGTGCTTATTAAATTCAAAAATATTATTTAATATTGCTTAACCTTAATTACAATGATTTTTAAGCATTAAATCTCACAATCACACAATTTCAGTAATGCATTTTGACGGTTGGTACGGTTTAAACGCTTGTCTTTTATCATGGCAAGTTTAATTTTATCTTGTGCAACTGAGTTAAGTTGGCTTCTCCGCAGAAAGATTATAGTATGAGTATAATTTATCCTCTCAGCAGGTAAGGACTATTCAAAAGATGATGTTTTCCGTTAACTGCTCCTTTAAATGGCATTTCCTAGACAGACTCCTGATGGCTGGTTTATTCATTAACAGCACATTTATGAATATATTTCAGATTTACAACATGGCAGAGACCATTACAAATTTCTTCCACTCACCTTAAAATGTAGAAAACTATTTGTTAATGTAATTATATTTGAATCATTTATAATGCTTGATTAAAACTGTATTTTGGCTTTTGCAGATGTTAATCCCTTTAATAAATGTGGTCAAGTAATCCTATATCAGTTTGTAAGCATTTTAAATTACATGAAATAATAATGTAAATCATTAGGTAATGCTTAATAAGTTCATTGATAAACATTAACAAGTGCATTATCTCATATTTCTACCTATGTGAATATATATATCAACTAATGATCTGTTAAGCACTATAATGTTTGTGAATGATTTATGAATTAAAGTTGTTAAAATGTTTACAATTCGTAAATTTAATGTGTCTGGCTTTCGGTGTGATCCACTTCCATTTATTTTTTGCTGTACTAATAGTTCATTTTGAAGTTTGAAATGGTAAACTGGTTAATTATGAGAACACTGGTATGTAGTGCAAACAGTTTTACGGTTTACTGTGCTTTTTATTGTTCTTGTTAATTCCCTACAGCATCTAATGAACTTGAATTCTCACACATTCATAGAAAACTGCTTAAACATTGAAAAATAAGGTGGATAGCATTTACACATTCATTCTCTATTTTATTTTATTGTGTAGATCAGGGGTGGCGAACTCCAGTCCTGGAGAGCTGCAGACCTGCAGAGTTCAGCTCCAACCCTAATTAAAACTCACATGCCTGTAGCTTTCTAATAACCCTTCAGACCCTGATTAGCTTGTTCAGGTGGGTTTGATTAGGTTTGAAGCAAAACTCTGCAGGGCTGCAGCTCTCCAGGATCGATGTTCGCCACCCCTGGTGTAGATAGACAGACAGACGTCTGCAGACACTATCAGCCCCTAAAGAGAAAACCTGATCCATAAGTGTCAGAGCTAAAAATGTCTATTTCTTTTATTTGGCTGCTTTTTAAGATTGATTCATATTTTTTGTCATTTCATCACCCTGTTGAATGTCACAGGTTCAGTCAAAGACCTGAACATGAACTCCGCATCCCCCCAAAAACAAAAAAACTAAAAAAACAATAGGCTTGCAAAGTGAAGGAATGCGTTTTGAAATCTCACTGGCTGCTTCCCGAACTCTTCTCAAACAAGTTAAAACACAGAGAGAAGTAAAGTTAAATAAAAGTATGGTAGTAGTTCCTCTTGGTACTTCTGCAACCCTCTACTGACACCTTGGCAAGATATAAAAGTAATGTTTGTAAAATTTTATATCATCATCATTCACTTTAGTAATTAGAATTAAAACTTCATAAACCTGTTCGAATGCATTTTAGTCATTTTAAATGAAAATTTTAACTGGACTTGTGGTGGGGCTTTTTTGGGCATTCAGTGTTTCTGTAAAAAAAAAAAAAAAAAAATTTGGAAAAAATAATACGAAAATAATGACACATTTTCTGCTAATGAGAACTATAAAACACACTAAGGATTACTAAGGATTAATGAGCTGCTGGATTCATGAATATTAATCAGGTTTTGTGCGTTCGCTCTAAATGATTTGCTGAAATCAAAACATGGATGATAATAGATGAGTGCCAGCCATAGAGATTGTTGTTTGCACATTAACTCCACTCACTACCGGAAAACCCAGCTGTTCTTAAAAGCTGAAGAATTCCAAAGGAATGCCATCATTTTGGCAGGAAAATACAACAAAGAATATCATTTGCACGTAGTGTGTTAGTTCTCTCTCTCTCTGTGTGTGTGTGTGTGTGTGTGTGTGTGTGTGTGAGACAAAGAGTTCACTCAAACTGATTTGATTAAATCAAAACGAGACAATAATAGATGATGTCAGCCATAGAGATCGCAATGCGACGCAAGTTGCGGCGCAAGTGTGTTTGCTAGTTTCAGTCTGGTGCTGTTCGCATTTTCCCATCCAGCGGCACATAGTTTAAATGCATTTGTGCCCATTTATGCACCACTGGGCGTGCTGGTCTAATCAAGAGGTGTGTTCAAGCGCATTGCTAGTGCATTGCTATTTTAAGAAGCTGAAAATAGACTGTGCCATAGACCAACTCAAACCTGGTCTAAAGTCTAAAATCAATGGTGCAATATTTTTTGTTTTTTAAAGGGCGCATTGGTAAAAAATGTGCCTCTGGGCGGGTCCACAGTGCACATAGACTTTGCTTGTTACACAGAGGGATGCCCGTCACACGAACATGCCAAATATTAAAAACAAAAGTCATAAAATAATTTGTGTTTTTTTATAAAAAAAAAAAAAAAAAAAATGATTTTGGAATTTGACTGAACACATTGCAACCATGCTTTGCCCCCATAAACAAGCAAAAATGCATCAAACATTAAACATTGACTGTAAGTCTTTATTCAACTGTTTCTAAAATTTAAAATGTATTAGTAAATAGTGTAAATTACATTGCTAATGTCATATTATAGCAAATTGTAATGCAGTGTTGCAAATAATAAATAACAAATTGGAGATTAAAATAATAGCAGATTTGTCTCATTATAAATGAATAATAAAAACTGAGATGAAAAATGTACTTAAGACAGAATTTAAATTTTACTATGGTAAAATAAATATTCAAACCACGTGTTACAACTAACCCTGCATTACTTTGTGCTCCATGCTCCCCTATATTATATCAATCTTCACACTTCTCTGGTATGTTTTGTCTGTTTGTGAAGACAGTAGTGCAAATCTATGTTCCGAAGTTACATAAACTTAAACGGAATAAAGTTAACTGGAATTTAATTGATGTGTTGATAAACTTCAACTTTACTGTTCATTGCACTGATGTCAGACTCATTTTGGAGAGTAATGTTTATTTTTTTAATTGTTAAATGCCCTCCCTCCATTACATTACAGTCATGTCAGTGAAAAAAAAAGTGTTTTTGTATATATATTCTGTTTATGTATATACTGTATTCTACATATAGTACCAGTAAAATGTTTGGACACACGAGTAGGAAAGTGTCCAAACTTTTGACTGGTACTGTACTATGTTATACAAAAAGAATATTGGCCGATATATTGCTATCTGCATTTTTCAGTATGGGTCCCAAAAAACCCATATCTGTCAGGCTCTAATATATTTAATATGTTTGTGTGTGTGTGTGTGTGTACATATATATCTATGTAATTATGTTTTTTTTTTTTTATCCCATAACGTCCCCTTGGAATTATAAGGTTCTATCTGACATTTTTGTCAAAATTGAGTTATTCACATATTCTTATTCTGTGACAATTTATTTACATTATGTGATGTTTTATTTTAAGTTGTGTACATTTTGGGATTTTTTATTGAAAAAACAAAAAGGTTATATCTACAGAAGTCTATGGAACACAAAAACTTTTGAAGATCAATATCTCAAAACTGCTCAGTTTCCATAATTCCATAATTCCAAGAGGACGATAAACTGCAATAACAGTATCAGTGCTGAACTGTTCTCTTCAAAATTTAAAAGCAAGAATTTCCACTATTAGTAAAATTAATCAAATATATATCTTTCACCACCAATGTGAGCTGCCATGGTCTGGAAAATATCTAATAATAATAATAAAGCAGTGTATTATTTTTTTTATAAGCCTATTATGGTTCTTTTGAGAAACAAGAATAAAAGGGGATTTTACCTTTTACCTCTACATTACCCATGAACTTTGACTTGAATGGCCTTCCTGTTTCATATTTGGTCTGTATCTGTCTCCTCAGGACACTAGAGCCTCTTAGGAATGACATTTGATCTCGACCAAGGGCCGGAGCAGCCAGCATCCACTAACCCATTTTATCCTCTGATTACAGTGGCCAGACTGGATTAAGAACCATGCCCTTAAAGAGCCATTATGGATAGGCCAAGTTATGAATTGCACGTGGAGAGCCAGAAAGAGAATGAGAAAGCTACAAATTTGAAATCAACTAAAAATGCACTGCTATTTTTCCCGTCATATCGCATTTCAGATATTTTAGCGTTTTTGAAGAGCGGATTCTTTGCTGAAAGGAAAGCTCAAACCTTACCAGGCTGGTACCAGGTGTCACTGGTTTAAAGAGTGTTTCAGCACTTGTCAAGGTGGTTTGTCTGACTAGGAGAACATCTAACCCAGCAAATCATTTAGACTGGATTAAGCCCTTTTTTTCCCCACCAGGGCTGAGACATGTTTGTCACATTAGAAATATTTAAGCGGTGTCTCTGCTATAGCATCTGTTTGAATGATATTTTCTGGAAAGTCCAAATCACTTTCTGTGGCAGTAGAAAATTCTGTCAGCATGAATGAGATTTTGAATTTATGAACACAGAAATGCATCACATTTTACATAAAGTCATTTAAACACAAATGTCTGGCTTTATATCAGCAAATTTACATAATAAACTGCTTGTTCATTCGGGTACATTGTTCAACAGGAAAATAACTAGGATTATAGAAGACTTGGCTTCTTGCCTACATTCACTGTGTACTATTTTTCTAGCCTTCACTATGTTCACAGCTATGTTTCTGTGCCAGACATTAGAATCAATAAATTAATAACCTGCACATTATCAGCATGACAAATTGTAGCAGCTGTGTTACTTTTCTCGTGACGCACTCTTTGGAGGTATTAAAACTTTTTGCAGCCTTTTTTATTTTTTTTACCATGAGCCTTCCGGAAGCACAAAAGAAAGGGTCTCCAGGAGGAATTATGGAAATAGACAAAAAATAATTAGCTTCAATCTCTTCAAAGTGTTTTCCACTGAAGAATTACAATGAGCATGGAGGTGACTCCTTAATTATAAGAGTACATGAATTGCCAGGTTTTTTCTACTAATGATACTATGTGAGAAATGTCAAACATTCGGAACTAAATTAAGATTTACCATTTCAAATTAGGGATGTGCGATATGTCGACTTTTGATCGTGGATGATAAAAATGTCTCCACCATCTCCTTATATAGAAATATCTACAGTGCACATTCTACCGGTGCAGTTCTGGTGCCTCTATCATATACTGTACACGGCCACATGTATTCACAGCAGTTAACTCAGCAGTAGAGTAACTCTCTCAGTATTTGCATGTGCTTTTAAATGTTTCATTCACGCACTGGTCTGACCTGAGTGCCGCATGTGCTCAAAGTGCAGGTGCTAAAGCCTGTCAAACATCGCAAACAACTAAGTTATATTTTGCGGTAATACTGTCAAAACACACAAGGTTTGCATGCAGTCTCAGTTGGTTATGTCTGAAATGAAAGTAAACAGTTGAGAGAAAAATGTGTAAGTGCTTGTATTTTAGATGCATGCAGGTCTTAAAAGGACAGTAGGCCTATTAACCCTCTGGAGTCAATTCACTTGTATAGGCATGATGAGGCATCTTCCCCTGATAACCCCGAAAATAACTTAAATTACACTTTCAGTTTTGATTGTACAGATAAGAGCAATACATCAATCGAATATGTAAAGGGTCTACATTTATTTGTATATACGAATAACAACAAAACTTTATGCTTATATATACGCATTTACAAAATAAAGTAAACAAACAAGGTGCGCTGTCTGTAGCCTTGTTCTGTGGTGATCTTCATTTAAAAACACTTTTTACACTTTTTAAACTATGCAAGTGCTACTGAAAACAAATATTCTGTGATAAAGTAATTCATATGAAAACAACGTGATGTCCGTCTTTCACATCTCCCAATGCAACCACGCCCAGCGATGAATGCTCTATAGATATTATAATTTTCCACATGAAGCTCACGTCATGTAAATGCCCACACAGCAAACAAAGCATCCAGACTGTTCTACAAGGTTTTTATTTTATTTTACCATTTACTTCTCTCTGAGAGGAATAAGACATAATTCATAAGACATAATTCACCCCAGAAAGATTACCTCAGGATTAGATTTTTGGATTTTTCTCAGAAAAAAGAATGAAGTGCTTCATCCAGCAGAGATGGATGAAATTTTATATATATATATATATATATATATATATATATATATATATATATATATATATATATAAACACAAACACACACACACTTGTACTAGTTTTCACATAATGTGTTAATATTTTACTAGTTAGACTTTTTCAAAACTAGAATTCCTGAGTAAATGTATAATCAAGTGAAACACATCACATCACATCACATCATCTAAATGTTCACCGGTACTACTAGTATCAGTGACCATCACAATAATGTTAATAATGTAGTTTATCATTTAGTTTATTTGAGAGCACATAAACAATATACACTTTGGAAATGCTAGTTATGTGATGTTCATTTATATATTTCAACATTACACAATACCAGTTTGCTAAAGCAGTAATATTGTAAAATATTTTTTATCAGCATCTTTACTCCAGTCTTACGCCAAGTGTAACCATATACACTGTACCATTCAAAAGCTTGGTGTCAGTGTATATAGAAATGAAACTTTTATTTAGCACACAAGTATTAATAAATAAAAACGATTAATACCATAAATGTTATAAACGATGATGTCCTTGCAATTTATAAAAAAAAAAAAAACTGAAAAAAACATTCTCAGCTCTTTTCAACAATAATAATTGTAATAATGATAATAATAACAATAAAGTTTTTTTGTAGAAAATCTGAATTTTAGAAGGATTTATGAAGGATCGTGTGACTGGAGTAATAATGCTTACAAATTCAGCTTTGAAAGTCTTTGATTGTTCCAAATAAACTGTGTAACTGCACTTTCAAGTGAATCTCAAATTATTTTGTGGGATAATTAAATATATTCTAAATAAACTACAAACTACAAAAATATATACATTTATTTTGTCCTCACATTCTTTCTTGTAACTCCTCCCTCTCAGTGACACACAGCTGACTGAAAGGCTCATTATGCAGCTCATTATGTGGGTCTTTGTCTTCTCAGGTATAAATCACAATGATATTCATGATAGTTGACGCCTACTCGCATATGACTTTTACCAACAAAAAGTGTCTTAGAAATTTTAAATCAATCTATTGTTTTTTTTGTGAGTGAGTAAACAAGGTGATTTTCACATCTTTTTGAGGCAAAAATTCTAGGCTATAAGATCCAGGTTTGTCAGTCTTATGAACAAATAGTCCTTGTGTTTTATGACCTTATTTCAGTGACTTCAAAATTGAAGTTTTTTACTAACCACGCATAATGCTGCAAAAAAACACAATCCATGTACTGAATACAATGTTTTCAGACTTTAGCCATGTACTGTATATGTTTATAAGCAACTGAAAAAAGCACATAAGTCAGGGCATGTCAAAACTTCTCCAGGCCCCCAAAACCCCCTTACTGTGCGTTCACACCGCCGGCATCGAGAGCGTCAAAAATCGCTCTTGCCGCTCTGCTCATGACGCTGCAGAAAGATTAGTGAGCGCTTAGACGCTCTGACGTAGATCGAATGCTTATTTTGTATTTAAAGTGGCCGCAAAACAAACAAGCTTGTTGATCTCGTGCAGACTAACCACAAGGAGGGTAACGTTATAAGTTAACCTCATTAAATATTGTTGTGGACGAAATATTAAGATCCTTTACTTAAAATGAGCAATCTCAGACACCTTGGTCCCCGTATCACTTTTAATTTATTTTTTATGTCCCTGTACGCAAACAGGGACACACCATAGATTATTGCAAACGCGAAACAGCAATAATCAACCTCTCCTCCATTGTGCTTGGGAACTGCGTTCTCTGGAATCCTCTCAAGCGGTGGACTTCTACGTTCCGATTGGTTGCTGCCCAAACGCGTCATAGCTCATTACCATAAAGTTGCCTTGATTTCAACTCTCCCCGACGCTCTCAACGGCCAAGTTGCGCCGCGCCACTCTTCGCCACTGCTCAACACCGGCTTACATTGAAAATGAATGACTTCCGGCCACTTTGACGCTCTCGCCGCCGGCAGTGTGAACGCACAGTTAGACCTCAGAGGGTTAAACATGGAGCCTACTGTCATTACAGGGATAGATGACCCTGAAATTTCATTTCTGTCATTATTTACTCACTGTCACATTGTCCCAAACCTGTGTTTATTTCTTTGTGGTGAACACAAAAGAAGATATTTTGAAGAATGTGGGTAACCAAACAGTTTCTGGTCCACATTGAATTTGATAGTAGCAAAAAATACTGTGGAAGTCACTGTGGACCAGCAAATTTTTGGTTTTCCACGTTCCTCACTATGGTATTTATGTTCAGAAGAAGAAAGAAACTCATTCAGGTTTAAAACGTTTAAAACAAGTAAATGGTGGTATAAAAATAAAACACTATAAAAGAATTGACAGACAGCTGACAGAATTTCTATTTTTGGGTGAACTATTCATTCCTTTTACGTAAATAAAACAAAACACAAAGAGAAAAATTGTTCATTGCTCTTGACTGAAGAAATTTCATACAGTTGCTTTAGGAATCAGTTTATATAGTGTTTTATTTTTATATTTGTTTATTAAATTTCTTGAATGCTTAAGAACAAAGATTTTTTATCTTCGCCCTCGTTGGCCTAAATATCTGCCTTTATTTTATTTTTTTTTTACCTTGAAAGGCTTTGTCTTTATAATATGGAAAATAGTTTGGCTGTAATGCTCAGACAACCTGCAAAATAGTAAAACCAACATGACAAAGCATTCGTGATACAAAGAATCGTGAAAGTTCTAAACAAATATGATATGATATTTTTTCCTTATCGCCCACCCCTATTTCAAATCATGATTAAATAACATCATGCCATATCCTACATATATCCCTCACCATCATTATTTTCCTCATTCCTCTTCCCTTGTTAAAAGCAACACCGTCAGTCGAAAGCACTGCATCGTCTTCTTGTCTAGGTCCCTTAAGAGAGATCATCAAGATTACTCACTGTTTTCACTATAAATCTTTGCAGTTGTAAAATGTGAGAATGGCTTTTGCCTGTAATTTATCATAGCTTTAAGGAGAGGACAGGTTGAATAGCCCCCTGCTAGTTTTCATAAAGCAACAGAGCACTGATGCAATTTTCCCAGTAAATTGTCATGACACAGAAATCAGTTTATGAGAAGTTTATGTAGATAAGTGTTATGAATACTGTGACACTAAATACAGTTTTGCCTCTCTTAAGAATGTCTGAAAGCCAGCATATTAGAAAACCTAATAAAGACAATTGACAACAAGTTGCTAAATGTTAACTCTTTAACCACTTATGCTTGAAAAGTAAAATTCTGTCATTTACACATCCTCATTCAACTTGCAACTTGCTTTCCTCTTTGGAAAACTAAATAATTTAACAAAAAAATATATATATTTTAAATTTAAACCATTTTATTAATTTTTTTGGTTATACATTGAAATTCATTCCTATTTCATGTTCTATAGAAGAAAGAAATTCATAAAGGTTTAGAATGACATGAATGACATAATACCTTATATTTTAACTTTGGGTAAACTATTCTTTTAATATTCATACATGCATCTATGCATTACTCTATCTGTAAATTACGAATGCTAGATTAAAATGCATTTTAAATAATGAATTTTATCTTATCTACCTTTCGCTTTTACCCCATTGTACTATTTGAATAGCTGGGTGACTGTATAACCTGGCACGTGTGACTTTAGGCATTTAGCACCTGTTGCTGGTAATTGTGCTGGAGTTAAGCACATGCCGTGCTCATCTGTGATGGCGGTTCAGTCAGAAGCTAGACTGAAGGGAGAGGAGGAACACAGAGATAACCCAGCCGCTCTCTCTCTCTAACAGATGGACTAATAGCATAATTAAGTATCCGTACGCCCGGTTCCTGTTTACTGTCATGTTGCTAAGCAATGACATCAGCCAATCCCTCCGTCCCTCCATATAATCCTGCCCCCTCCCTCTCTCTCCCTCTCTATCTCTCCCACATGTATTCATCCCGGTAACAGTCTTAGCGTGCTGTAGTGGTCTAAGCGCAGCTCACAGGCAGACGGCATGACCACAGTTTGCTGGAGCAGTCCACAGCCTCTCATGTAGCCCACTTCTGCGATCGCAAACTCTCACACACATGCACTTACACACCAAGACACGCTCAGTTGCTCTTCAGGGACACTAAGAGATTACAAGAGCAAAGAAGATTTCACTTTTGTAGCTTTTATTTTTTTTTCTTTTGTTTCTTTTTTGTTTCTTTTTTTATTTATTTTTTTCTGTTACCACCCACCCTTTGCCGGGTTCAGGGGTGGTGGCACATCCTCAAAAGGGCTGCATGAATGACACAACGCAAAGGCGAGAAGACGACCATCAGCATTCAGGAACACATGGCCATTGATGTATGTCCAGGTCCCATTCAGCCCATCAAGCAGATATCTGACTATTTCCCCCGTTACCCACGGGGTCTGCCCCCCACAGCTCCTCCTGCCCTCAGTCGCGCTGGCTCCCTGCGGGGCACCACTACCAGCCAGAAGTCAGAGGACCCGGCCGCGGAACCCAAACGGGATGAGGATGACCTGGACCAAGCCTTTGGTGCCACCGCGCTCGTGGCTAACAAGAAGGAGGAAGAGCCGGACGTGGAAGGCTATGATTCGGACGACTCCAGTGAGTAGTTGTTTCTGACTCTTTGTCTTTGTGCCACTCTAGAATTGACAACTGTTGCCTCAGATTCCTCTGCCTGCTTGTTTTCACTCACCTGTATTAATGGAGCTCCATGGAATGGCAGCCCTGGTTTAATTTTTGGAAATGACTTGAATGGTTTATTATGCATGTGATTATTTGTGTTCAGACAGTGATCGTATTGAAGGGTCATGCATTTCCCTATACTGTGCTTTTTTGTGTTTTTTCCATTGATCGACATATCTTTAAAGTGATTCTTGTGGGCATCAGGTGCGAGTCATCCGTTCTGTTCCGTTATCTGCAGAGCTCTTGTCTGTCCCAGATGTAAATCCTATTATGGACCTCTGCCTGCCTCTCCGTTTGGAGTCCAGTTTTCAATCATGGCAGCCTGTAGACTAGATTAGATAGAGCCCTGCGGTCTCATGTGGTTATTTTATCATTATCGTGCTCTGTCTTAGATGGAGTTAATCCATACAGTGCCATGCTGGATGTATGTGCCTGAGCATGTGTGCTGGTAGAAAAACAAGAGGCTATAACGATGCAACGATGAGGTCTGGATCTAATCCCGGATGACTCTGGCATAGCACGCAGTGATCTATTGCTGACAGATGTTTGCCTTTGACCTTCATGCAAGACCAAGAGTGAGCTGCACAGTGCAAATCATTTTCTAAATGTTTTTTTTTTTTTTTTTTGCTTCAGGGAAATAACTAAACATCCTTAAAATTAGATTGAATTACCTGTAAAGCAAGTACATTTTAGTTTCAATGCACTATCTGTAAGTTTTATTTAAAATGAATAGTTTACATCTCCCTCAACCCCATGTCATTCCAAACCTGCATGACTTACTTTCTTATGTGGAATACAAAAGAAGATATTTTGATGTGAATGGTGTCCAAAACAACACTGATCCCCACTGACTTCCATTGTATGTACCCAATAACACTGAGACATTTCTCAAAATATCTTCTCTCATGTTCCACAGAAAAAAACTAAGTTATACATATTGAAAACTACATTAGGGTGACAGTATTTTCATTCATAGCTGAACCGTCCCTTTAAGCAAGACATATTAGGGTTGATGGATAACAACAACAAGCAATCTGTAGCACATTAACTGCCCAAAGATTATCTGAAGTGCATCTTTGTCCTAGTGTAATTGCACGCTTTGCTGTCGACCGCAGTAATCAATATCAGTCGCTCATGAACAACAATCTGTCACAGGTTGACCAAATGTGCCGGCCAATATAACCAGTCCTTCACCTTTCATGAGGCAGTGTAATGCATGTAGATATGCTGTATCTGTGAGTGTGATCATAGAAGCAGAGGATCGTGGTACTGCGGTCTGGTGCGCCTGTGTTTTATGATGATAGATTAGCATGGAGCTATTGCGCTGTGATTCATTGGTGTGTCGCTCTAGATCATAACCCTCTTCCTGTTCTCTCGATCTCACCTGTTGTCTGAATCACAATACACATATTAGTTGCACAACAGAGAGAGAAATTAAATCCTAACCTGACGTGTTTGTTATGTGACTGATGAAATACAAATAAGCCAATTATACTAATTTGCCAGAGCATTTAATGGTTCAGACGTCTCTTGGGAATTTTAGCAGAGTAAGTTAGGGGAAGAAAATCGTCTCTGAGGGAACAAACTTGAGGCTTTGCTAATGCAACAGATGGATTACAAGGAACTTCCACAAACATTTGGCGATGGTGTCTCTGCCGACAAGCCGTTTATGAGTTGAGTACTACAGAACAGATTGCAAACAGAGCAGTCTTCTGTTTCAGACCTTATTTTAGAACCAGATCCAAAAAAAACTGGTCTTGAATTTTAGCTGAGCACTTTTGTCAGTTGCAAACATACAACTGGTTGCTTCATCAGTACATAGTATCCAAGCTTGGAAGAATTAAAAATAAAAGGATGAATTCCCATTTGGATTTGAAACCCCTTACTAAATACCACCTGTTTGTCACTCATGCTGAAAGGCTCACTGACCTCTCAACTTGAATTAACTAAACACGGATGCTTTGGGAAAAACAAGCCACTTTGACTGATGCAATCCACAAAATACCCATGAGTAACTGTGAGCTCTGTACCAGGGAGGTAGGTCCTTGGGGTTGTGTACCCCCTGGTGGTTTCTATACACAGCTGAGTGTCATATTCCTGACGGTATTTTACAAGAATAGTCTTCAGATCTTCATTCAAATGGGGCGTTCACATCCACAGCCTTTTGAACTGACCAGCAGTCATTGGTTTTAAATGGCAGTTCTGGATAGTTCTGCCTCCAAGCACAAACCATTCGGTTGAGCCATGCTCGGTTAATAACGCTTCTTTGCATTTTGATAATGCTTAAGGGAAGTCAAACAATGAATGGGTTTCTTACATTTGTCTCTGCATATAAAGATGAACTTCCTTAGTAGTTAACAGTAGTGAGTAAAGTGGTAATGAATAATCGCTTGTTAGTTCTTCAATAATTCCTTATTAGTTATGCAGTAAGTAAGAAACAGTTTTCTAAAGTCTTACCGTGTCTTTTAACCTTGAATACATTGCATTACACCAAAAACACAAAATAATGTTATTTTTAGCAACATCATATGACCTCTTTAAAAGGATAGTTCATCCAGTAATGAACATTGGCATCGTTTACCCACCCTCATGTGATTACAAACTCATAAGACTTTAGTTTTTCTTTGAAATATGAGTAACAATATTTTAATGAAGCCTGAGATTTTTCTTTCCCTTCACATAACCAAAACTTGATCCTAATTAACGAATCGAGTGGTTTAATCCAAGTTTGAAGAAACATGATCTCTTTATATGATGAACAGATTTAAAATTTAGGCTTTTATTCCTTTATACACATGCATAGAGCACTTTATTTTTTCTCTGATCAATCCAACATGACCTTCTTTGCCATGAGTAACCTGTATTATTCTATTAGAATCTGATATAGAGATGGCATGAGATGCACAGGGAGATTATAAAGCAACTGTTTGTTTGTCAAACGTCTGTCTCACAGTTACATAAGCGATTATTTCAGCCTGCAATGTCACATGCAATTGCATATTTTTGTTCAGGAGGGTTAGTGGTTTAAGCATCATTAAATATACTGTACCTGGTTGAGTTGTGACACATTACTCTTGCAATTAAGACAGGCCATTACTGGGAAATTGCACTAAAGGTTAATTGTTTTCTAGATACTGGTCTGTCAGACTGAAAGCAACAGTTGTGTGTTCTAGATACTCTATTTGTTTGATTACATAACTTAAGAACTGGAGTATTTTTTTTTCTTTATTTGGTTTAAATCTGGGGTGGATGGACTTTTAAAGGATTAGTTGATGACACAAACTGAACTTGCAGAAGTTCTCTTCTTCATCCACTAGAGTTTAGAAAGGCTGGCTTTAGTGTTGCCAGACAGTACTGGAATATACCCATGGTTTAGCTGTGGTTGTGAAGACTGTGTACTGATGGATTTGATTTCCAAATCAGTTTGATGAATTCTTAGGATGGGAGACCACCTCTAGATCTTTATGGCAATCCCAGAGTCACATTCACAACTGAAGTGAGCCTGTGGTTCTTTACTAGTGGCATATCTCAAGCCAATAGTGCCATAACTCCAATAAGGTATCAGTCTCCCACACAAACAATGTGTCCATAATGATCAGGGAGGACACCCTCCAGCACAATGAGGACACTGGGACATCATGTCCTGTTCTGTTTTCATTCTTCTCTTAGAAAACATGACAAAAAGAAACACCCCCTTTGTATTTTGTGTCATCATTTCAGATCAGATCCTATGTTACAGTATTTCTTAACTAATTTTGCTTCAGAAACTATCATGCAAATAAATACAAATGATGTTTGGTCTTCCAAAAGAGGACACAACTAGAAATCAGTGGTAAGTTGTATTTACAACACTGTTCCAAAACAGTTCAGCCCAAACATTCAGATGTGTGCAGCACATTTTACGGAGAACTGTTTTCTGAACCTGTGCACGAAGGTTGTTTCTATAAAGTGGGACAATTCCAAATTTGCAAGGACAGTCTGGTGCTTCTGACTCACAGCCTGTGAGTACTTTTTAGAATTTAAAGAATTTGCCACTAACGATTCAAACACAAGTTTTGAGCAGTATAGAGTACAGCTTATATATATATATATGTCATTATAATCCATAATTATGTCCCCACTGGTGCAAAAATTGCCTAGTTTGTAATGGTTTTTATTGTTTTTGTCACCAGGACACAGCATCAGAGTATGTTTCCGTCACATGCTTAAAACAATCTGCCAATCACAACACACTGGATAGCTGGCCAATTAGAGCACACCTCACTTTTTCAGAACGATGAGCTTCGTAAAAATAGATAATTTCAGAAGGCGGGGGGCATAGAGGAGAAACAATAATGTACAGTATGGAAAATAATAGGTTCTTTTTTTTAGCAGTGTCCTATGACCCCTTTAATACACTATCTAAAAAACATACACATTACATTAAAGGTAAGCAAGCAAGCAACCAACCACCCTAAACACCCTGCTTCAAATCAGTACAGGATTCTGCAGGATTCTTTGATTAATAGAAGATTCAATAAAACAGAATTGTATTGAAATAGAAATCTTTCTTTCTATCTTTTGATCAATTTACTGTGTCCTTGCTGAATAAATAAAAATATGAATTTCTTTCCTAGAAAAACTAAACCCAAACTTTTGAACAGTAGTGTACTTCATAAGCAATAAACAATTTGATATGTGGTCCACTAACACACACACACAAACACACAGCCTGCAGGGAGAACTTACTTTAGCCATTTGCCATATTGGTAAATTTGCATGATAAAGACTAGACACCAAGTTTAACATTATCTGATCCGTTTTTGTAAACTTAGATGTTAATTGATACAGAAAAGTGCAACACCAGCTGAGCAGCCCCCCGCCTTAGTCCAATCAAATCACATCTGATCACAGATTCATTAATAATGTCCCATACTGCATAAGAGACATGGAATATAATTATTTTTTTGTGTAATTATGTAATTTATCAGTCTTTTAATGGGGCAATCTTAACTTTATAAATAGGAGATCAAGATGAATGCTTTACCCTAATTGAGACAGCTTTTTTATGTCTAAACTACATGCTCTTGACCTATGGCAACAAAGCACAGTACTTACAGCATGACAAAAATAGACACTGTACGTTAATTATGTCATTTTCATCATCTACAGTTGAATTGATCTCTACTATTATAACGCATCATCCGTTAGCAGATACATGTTATTGTAGCAGTGTCATTCTACCACAGATTGTACAGTCAGTTTCCCTGAAACACATAAAGCGAAGGCACGCTCAGGTATAAGCAGGGGAGGATTTCCTGAAAGCAGGCTACAACCTTCTGTCGAATCCTATTAAAGAGCCTATCTGCAAGCTGTCGTGAGATAACAGATAAAGAGAGGAATAGACTGTATTTTTGGGGCTTGACTATGGAAAAAGCATGCTATGTTAAACGGTCAACTCTAGAGATATATTACTAAAACTACTGGGTTGTGGGAAACAAATATATGTTTTTTTCTTCTTTTATAAATTTTAAATTTTCAGTCACACTTTATCTTAAGGTTCAATTCTCACTATTGAAAACTGTTGACTATGACATTTGGCTTAATAAACCTCTAATTTGCTGCTTATAATAATTAGTAAGGTAGTTGTTAAATGTAGTATTGGGTATAGGATTAGAGATGTAGAATATGGTCATGCAGAATATGTGCTTTATAAGTAGGTACTAATAAATAGCCAATATGTTAATAATGGGCATGCTAATAAGCAACTAATTAATAATAGTGAGAATTGGTCCCAACTGTATACTAAAGTGTTACCCACTTTCCTTGTACCTTTCCTTTCC
Source organism: Carassius gibelio (assembly GCF_023724105.1). Classification (NCBI taxonomy): domain Eukaryota; kingdom Metazoa; phylum Chordata; class Actinopteri; order Cypriniformes; family Cyprinidae; genus Carassius; species Carassius gibelio. Next base: position 22,491,935 of record NC_068400.1, read on the forward strand.
CTTCCTGTTCCTTTCTTTTCATTTCATCTCTACTTTCCTTTCCATTGCCTGTTTCTTTTCTTTTCCCGTCCTTTTTCCAATTTATTTATTTTCTTTGCTTTGCCCTGCCCTGTCCTGCCCTTGCCTTTGCCTTCAACATTTTTCTCCTTCCCTTAGTGGATTGAGTGGATATATCATGATCTGTCTCCCTGAAAGTCCTGTCTGCCATCTGTGGCTAGCATTGATGGAATTGTCATGTTTTTTCTGTTTGTGTGTCGTTTGTCACATCTCTGTGTTTTCAGAGAGCTTGCTGACAGATTGACAGATGCAGTTGTTGACAGACAGAGCGAAGAGTGGAAACATGCCATACAGTACATGAGTTTCAGAGATCATTAACAAAATGAGCTTTTTTTAACAATAGAAAGGAACACAAGGTAGAAATGCATCTGCACTAAAGGCCTGTAAGGCTTTTACCCTGAAGTGTTCAACCTGTGTGCACTGATGTTGATGTTATTCAATGAGAAGGCTGCTTTGAAGCATTATTTATTTTGCTCAGCAGCTGTCTTGTACCTCAAGTCAGGTATAGCGTCTCAGTAAAACTGTCATTTATCTTTGTGTTCATGTTGGGTGAAAACATAATATTCTTCCAGATCTGTCCATTTTTCCCAATCCACTCGTTAAGACAGGATTAACTTTTATCTGACCAGTCGGCTGTTTGATACCCAGCCCCCCGACCCATATACCTACACACTGCTCACAAGCTCTAGACACTTGATAAAACTCAGCAGTGCCAGTATATGGCTATGTAAAGGCTTCATATAGGTTTCATATAATTGTTGTACAGGTTAGTTAAATTATCTAGCAGTTTTAAGTTTTCTGTTACATTTAAAAATATGAATTATTCCCTCCACGCTTTTTGGGAAATACACTGGCTAAGTTTACATGCACAATTTTTGGTTCAGTTGGACTTAATTAATTCCAAATAATAAATCTGAATGTAGTGTTTACATGAACGCTAAGTAAAGTGATTGGGTTGATGTGCGTGTTTCTATGTCACAAGCTTCAAATCGGAATAGATGTGCACACTGCACAAATATATCACTGTTTTCACATTATAACCACTCTCCTATACAGTTTCTTTATTTCTTTTAACAACAGAATTTATATTTATCCATTTATGCCATGTCGCTCATATTTATCACAGGGAAAAAAAGCCCCTCCCTGCGCCCAGAACAAGGTTGTCGTGCTCCGCTTCACAGTTGTCCAGTGAAAGGAGAGATTTATAATGACAGGACAACATTTATACAACATTTAATTCAAAAGGAAGAACTGCTCGTTCCGCGCGTCATTGTTATTACGTTATTTTTGCATCATTGCACATGTGCAGTCCTTTCAGTTTTGTGGTTCAATCGGATCGAGTGTTTACATGGACTCTCAATCGTTTTAGAAGAGGGATAAACCACCCCTTCAATCCGATCGAAATTTCATTCCTTTCAAGCTCAATTGGATCGATTAAGGTGTTTACATGAAGGCTTTTCAGTCCGATTGAGCCGTCAATCCGATTACAAATGGATTATTTGGTTGCATGTAAACATCGCCACTGTAATTGTGTTGTGTTTGAAACAACATAATCACAGCTAGAACATATACTACTGTTCAAAAGTTTGGGGTAAAATTTGCATAAAATGTTTGTTTGTCAAAAGACTGCAACATAATGGTAACAAAGCTTTTGCAACAAGTCTTTTATGCTCACCAAGGCTGCAATTTTTTTTATTTATGAAAACCGGTTAGAAGCAGTAATATTGTGAAATGTCATGATAATTCTTCTTGATTTACATTTTTTAATTTCAAAATTTAATTTATTCTTGTGATGGCTTTTTTCTATATTTTTCAGGGCACTTTGATATATCAAATATTTGAATAAACAAAATTTGACGTAAAAATATTTTGTTACAATTTTAAAGTCTTTTCTTTTCACCTATAGGAAGAACACATACATTTCTACAGACAGCTTGACTATACAGTCATTTTATATAGCCAAAGCACATAAGTTAAACGAGACCCCTATATACATTCTCGAGCTGCGTAGGCTCAACCAGGTTTTGTTCCAGTTTCTATATCTGTGAAATTTTACATAACCTAAAACAAGAATTCCTGAAGTCAGTCAGTTGCCTGTTACTATGGCAGCAGATAATTTGTTGAGTGCCACAAGGGCATGAGGTGAGTCCTGGAAATAATTTGAGAAGAAAAAAAACACATTTGCTGAAACCTTGTCACGTTACTGGAAATAAGCATCAGGAGAGTTTTTATGTGACTCATAACGGCAAGTGGGAAAGAAAAAGAACATGATACTCTGTTTACTCTTATTGCAGATTAAATTTCACTCTTCAAATATTGTCATACTAACCACTGTTCAACTGTGACAGCGATCTGATGAAGGTATAAGGTGGATAAATGCACATTATACTGTAGATAAATGTCTGGAATTCACACTAAAATAAGATGTATTGTGAGTCATATCCAATAAAAGAGTAAAAGTGAATTCTTCAATCCCACATTAATACTTTTTGACATTTTTTCTAATCAATAAAATATTTAATTTTTTGCTTGTGGATTTATAACAGGAACAAAATCTAATTTGGATCCATGGTTTAATTTTAGTTGATTATTTCTCTTACTTCATTAACTCATAGGAGTGGTGAACTCGACTTTTCTGTGGCAGCTTTATTTAAAGGAATAGTTTACCCAAAAAATTTAATTAAGCAGAAAATGTCCTCGCCCTCAGGCCAGGAGTTGTAGATGAATTTGTTTCTTCATTAGAACAGATTTGGAGAAATTTAGCATTACATCACAGGGCTCCAGACTCATTCTTCCCACTGGTCGCTCTTTTGAATTTTTAGATAAATTGAATTAAAATGAATTTTAAAAAAATTGCGCTAGAACATGGGAGCAATAAATGCTTGCTGATGAACTTTTATAATCATTTATAGTTATATGGAAACGAAAGTGGTTAACATTCAACCAATTCTTTTTCATCAATAGTATTATTTGTGATTTGATTTTGTGAACGGGAGTTCCTCTTTTGCCATGTTATAAGGCTTCCAGTTTGCAATCTACATGTTTTACAAGAAAAGATTCTGCAAAGGGTGCCCAAACTTTCGAGCCCCACTGTATATTTATATATATATATATATAAGATATTGTACATAAAAGATATTAACATTTAGTCCACAAGACAAAAAAAATGCTGAAATTACAAAAATAACCCACTCAAAAGTTTGGGAACCCTTGGTTCTTAGTACTGTGTGTGGTCACCTGATGATCCACGACTTTCTTTCCATCTTGTGATGGGAGTCCCTTGTATGTTCTGAACAGTTAAACTGAGCAGCGTTCTTCAGAAAAATCTTTAAGGTCCTGCAGATTCTTCAGTTTTCCAGCATCTTTGCATATTTGAACCCTTTCAAGCAGTGACTTTATGATTTTGAGATACATCTTATTACACTGAGGACATTTGAGGGACTCAAACACAACTATTAAAAAAGGTTAAAACGTTCACTGATGCTCCAGAAGGAAACAAGATGCATTAAGAGCTGGGGGGTGAAAACTTTTGAACACGATGAAGATGGCCAAATTTTTCTTATTTTGTTGAAATATAATTTTTTTCCATTTAATTCTGCCCTTTGTAAGCAACAGAAGATACGTACTTGTATGTTTCCTAGTACAATTTACCTTCATCTTCAAATTCCAAAAGTTTTCACCCCCAGCTCTTAATGCATCTTGTTTCCTTCTGGACCATCACTGAATGTTTGAATCTTTTTTAATAGTTGTGCTGAAACACGGCAAATAAACCCAAATAATTCACAACTTTTTTATTATGGTAATATTCTATTTATAATATTATGTTTATGACATTCCCAATTATAGTTATTAATGTTGTGCATTGCTGTTGTCCACAAGCTGTGTGTGCTGTAGCTGAAGAGCTGAATGAACACCGGTAAACTGAAGTGCTGCCAGCTTATTTAACACAGGGAAATGCATCATATATTCAGATATTTATACAACATAAATATGATATTACAACTTATACGTACAAAAAGTACACGGGCGAACAAAGAGTCCGTTACATTATTATACAGTAGCTAATAATATTTTCCTTTTCGAAGTGCTTCCAATGATATTTCAAGCAATTAAAAACAATCATGTTGAACAGTGCGCATCTGAAGTGTCTCTGCAGGAAATAATGCATTATTTATTGGCTCTAAAGATATCTGCCAAATTCTCTTATTGGTTCGATAACGATAACAGAAAACTTTACATTTATCGGGCCGATATATCGTGCATCCCTAATTACTTTGCTCTCTAACTGAATGAAATTGTATAATAGGCCTAGTTATTTAATAATAACATTAAAAGTAAAGCATGCATCTGTACTAAGCTTATTATAATAAAATCACCAAAACAAGTCTTCATATTAAGAAAGTCTTCATATTAAGAAAGAATAGTACACAAACACACTTACAAAACTGTAAGAGGTTATTTAAAAATAAAGCATTCATTAATTATTTTGACAAAATTGTACTGTCTTAAGTGCACTCATTTATTTAGCCTATAAATTAATAATAAAAAAATATATATTATTATTATATATTATTATACATTTAGGTTATGCATTTATCCAAAATGACTTACAAAAGAGGAACAAATTACTCCAAAGAGAGTCACAATGCCAGGTTTATTATACAATAATAACCGAATACTAAGATTTTTCACAAATTAAACAAGATTTTGTTGCACATCTATCTTATTAAATCATTGTATTCCACCTCGTACTAAAGTTGATAGAGAATCACTTAAACGTCCCATAATGTGGATTATTTTCTTTTTCTAAATGCTTTTTTAATGTTTCCTGAGGTGTACTTATATTGTTAGTATGATTTTTACACTTAAATTATTAATTTTTTATTAGAAATTTTATTAGAAATAAAAGGCATTTTCATATCCTGGTATTAGGGGTGTGTCTGCTGTGAGACTCAGAGTAAACCCCTTTCAAATACGTTTACTAGGTTTTTATTTTTACTATTAAAGCTGTCGAGATTAACGAATCGTGGAAGTGTTGATTATAGCATTCTTTTTTAGATCTCTTCCCATCACATGAAAAGCTGCAGTGACGAGCATCGAGTAGACAGAGTCTGTTTATCGCGTGAATGCAGTGATCTCATCATTGCAATGCATAAACATTATTAAACCATTTAGAAAGAAAGTGTGTGTGAACTGGAATAATAAGCTTCACATCAGAAATCTTTGATCACAGATCAGGCATTAATGAACATTGTTACTCACTGTTTGTGGCAGTGCTGTCGAATCCATATCGTAAAAGACTGTTTGTAAAGCCTGTGCTGACATTGCGAATGAATTTAATGTAAATGTTTGGGCAAGCAAACCAGAGAAAGGGGAGGTAACCTTTCACCTTATGATGACATAAGGGGAATATTCCAGATCGGCCCGTCTGAGCTCTCGTTTTCTCAAAGGCAGAGCAGGACACCCAGGGCTTGGTTTACACCCATCGAAATTTCTAGCCACTGGGGGACCATAGACCGGCTAGGGGAACTCATATTAATGTTAAAAATTAAAAGGTTTTGTTGACATGTAGGCTACCTAGGAGCTTGCTGCATGGATCCATGAGTACAGTTTACAAACCCGAGGGATACTGGTGTATTGGTTGGAGGTCAGGTTACATATTTTAGTTGCATTATCAAAGTGCAGTATAGACATATACAAACCTTAATCACATGGTAATGGTATTTTGCGACAGGATACACACATGGCAGTGAGTAACCATATGACAACAAACAAAAGAGCATGGCTAACACTGCAGTTGTTTGTTTGCACATATAGCAGGACAAATAATTAACTACACTTTAAGCTTTTGTAAAATTAAAAATGAAATCCAAAACTGTATATGGCACCATAACGAAGACGAACTATGTTAATATATGTGAAATTCTGGATGGGCATCGGGTAGCGTCGCATAGGAACTTAATGGCATGTGCAATTAATCGATCTATGTACTATACAATTTAAAACAGGAACATTTAAGGAATATTCTAAAAGCAACTCATGTAAACTCTTTAATCATAATATTGTCTTATTCAGAATAAGGTAAATGGTCCATGTAAACGTAGTCAGTGTCACTAAAATTGATAACTTTTATTAACAACTTTAACTTTTTTTTCACAGAAAACAATTGTACAGTCCTTAAGGGGGGTGGCATTTTCCCCCACCCTAACAGCACTGAAATCTTTCTCTGTTGCATAGCTTAATGCCTCAGAGTCTTTTAATTGTTTTCACTGGGTAGAAGCAGCTTACTAACTAACTGGCTAAAGTTTCTCTGACAACTTGTTTATAGATTGAATCACACTCGTCTTGTTGCTGTTCTTTTCATGCCTGTGTTTCCGCTGAAGGGTAATGTATTTTTTAGTAAATTGTTTAAATAGTATTCAGCATGGACTTTTCTAACAGTCCCCAGCAGAGCCATTAAGGCTCCATGATCCACTAGAGCATCCCTTACTAATCCTCTCGGCTTTAGCCAAACCACTGGAGCTTTAGCTGGACACTAATGGTGTACAGTGAACTCAACCACACCACACACTTACAGTTTCAACAGCACATAGACACTTCACTTCCAGTCCCTGGATGGAAGTCCTCTCTCTTATGTTTGTGATCCAGAGATTAAGAGTCTGACTGGCTGAATATCATTCAGGAGGATGTGATGTGGGATGAACATGAGGGCACTTCAGTTGAGTCTTCCCCCAGATCACTGCTATCCCGGAGAATGTTAGATATAGTGAAAGCCTTATATATTTCCCATTTGAGTGTGTGCTAAAACCGGGCTCTATTCCTTATGCTTTAGGTATTGAGGTGACTTGAAGCATCATTACATTTTTTTTTCAATATGTGTGTTTAATCCGTAGGGTGGATGGATTTCTTTTGGAAGTGGTGCTTGCTGTGTTTGTAATACATTCAAATGAAATACAATTAGGGTGTAAACTGATAATATTTGTTTTTCCCCTCAATAAATTAATAACTGAAGAACATGCATTTCTTAAAAACTTGTCACAAAATGTATGCAATGTTTCAATACATTCGATACTGCACATCTTTGAGTTAAAAATGTTAGACCTTTCAGTACAGTCTTCAATTCAGTGAAACTGTTTCTCAGGCAAACCCTGGTGTTATTCAACAGTTTTAATTCACACTTAAGGCAGTACTTACATTTACCTTCTTGGATTGGTTCATTTCTACATTTAGATTTAGATGTTCTCTGGGTTTTATGGTGTTTCATAGACTAGTGAATTTGTCTGTACGTTTCTTTCACAAATTGATAAATCAGCGTGATTTGAAGGCCACATGAGGATAAAACATTTATACTTTTTGAGGTTATGACCATTGCACTTGGTTTAAGATTAAAAAAGATCAAAAATAAAGAGACAGTGAGAGTCCTCTTCTCTTCTGTTGTCATCCTCTCTGTAACATTCAGAAAGCCTCTCTAATGGCAATACATGCCCTTTTATATAATACTCTCTGTGCCCATGGCTCTGTAGGATTAGAGCATTGTGTAATGTGTCATATGTTAGTCTTCAACCAGTTCCTCTCTAGACAGGCTGGGCTGTTTTAACTGTTTTTTCTTTCAATCTCCCATAATGCATGGTTCTTTAAATCTTGTATGCTTATTGAGGCATCCAGTATAGTGTTCTTGTAGTAATTTCTGTCATGCCTCAAATATGTGATGAAAGAAGCCTTTGGCTGTAAAGAACAGATCAGCATTTATAATTTCCCACATGAAAAGCAATGTAAATAGTGCAATATCCCAGAAAGTGAAAAAAATCTCCCCTCTGAAGTCAAAGATCAGTTTGACCTTAATTTAGGCATTTGTGATAAATCAGTGTGTTTGTATTTATAATGCTGTTTTATTAAATATACATTAAAGTATATTGACAAAAGTATTGGGACACACCTGAATTCAGGTATTTCAGTCTGATCCTTTGCCAAAGGTGTGTAGCATCAAGCACCAAACCAGCTCTGTCAACTTTACCATATGGAACAGATTAACTTGATTGCAAGCCAGGCCTTCTTAACCAACATCAGTGCCTGAGCTCACAAGTGCACTCTTAAATTAGTGGTCATGCCATCTTTTACATTTTTAAAGGGTGGTTGACTTTTTTTTGTTTTGTTTTTTCTAGGCTTGATTGTGTTTATGGGGTGGAGTGAACATGTGTTAATGCTTCATTTAAAATTAAAAATAGTAATAATTTACATATAATTTACACATAATTATAATTCACATAATTTACCTTTATTCTACACCGCTCTATCCCTTCTCCGATTAACGCACTGACAGTTTCCTGGTTTTGTAAATCTCCTCCCTCAGAAATATGCAATGGGCTCAGATGGTTGGCTGGCCAATGTGTTGTGATTTGCTAAACCACCTATTGCACGTGCAGAAACATCACGCCCCTCAGCTCAGAATGCGCTCTGGTTGTATTGTAAACAATGTAATCATCAATATTATCAGTTTGAGCCCAAATGAGACCCAGAGAGTATTAGTAAAGAGGATCAAGCAAAACCTGTGCAAGCATGGCTCTTGTAGGACATTTCAGAATGGTACTGTATGTTACTTGTTGTCTCTTTCTTTTAGATAAGCTGTTATCTGTAAAAGCTACTGCTTATGTGCTGCAAGGCTGTTGACCAGGACAAAGAAAACCGATCACATTACACCAATTTTAGCCTCTCTTCATTGGCTTCCTGTCTATTTTAGAATTCAATAAAAAATTGTGTTGTTTGTTTTTAAAGCTCTTAATGTTCAAGCCCCATCTTATCTCACATATCATCTTACTCCTTTTTCATCCTCCAGATATCTAAGATCTTCTTACAGAGCTCCCTTAGTTGTCCCTCGTTCACGCTTAAAAACTACGAGTGATAGGGCTTTTTCAATTGTGGCACCCAGTCTCTGGAACCAACTGCCACTGGGCATCCAACTTGCACCTTTTATTACAACTTTTAAAATGAAGTTGAAAACATATCTTTATTCCCAGGAATTTAAATTGGATTTTATATATTTTAATATATCATCTGTTTTGTTTATTTTATGTTTATCTTTTGATTTTTTTTCTGCACTTTGGTCAGCTTTGCTGAGATAAATGTGCTATATAAATAAACTTTACTTACTTGCTTATTTATTTAATTTAGGGCTTATTTTACAATTTTAATTTAGTTTTGTTATTTACATTTACATGGCAATTTTGTCATTTAGCAGATGCTTTTATCCAAAGTGACTTACAAATGAGGACAATAGAAGCAATCAAAACCAACAAAAGAGCAAAAATATGCAAGTGCTATATTAGTATATTATTATAGTGTTATATTTAATTTTGTCCAGGCAATAAAACAAGGACACATTCAATAATAATTTGTCTTAAATCTTATTTTGTTCAAATAAAAAATAATCGAGAATCGAATCGTGAGTTGAGTGAATCGTTACATTCCTACGTTAAACTGCTCTGAACCAATATACTGTAACACACATCCATTTTCTTTCTTAGTTGTTTACCTTCACCTAAGCCATAATCAGTTTGTGTTAATCAGTGTTTAAAGGGGGTGTGAAATGCTATTTCATGCATACTGAGTTTTTTACACTGTTAAAGAGTTGGATTCCCATGCTAAACATGGACAAAAAATACTCCTTCCGGTTTGTCACAAGTTTTGGAAAGTTTTTTCCGAGTATGGGTCTGTGTGACGTTAGATGGAGCGGAATTTCCTTATATGGGTCCTGAGGGCACGTCTGCCGGAAGAGCGCGTGCTCCCGTATAGCAGAGCACAGACATTCACTGATCAGAGCGAGAGCGAAATGTCACAAAAGAAGTGTGTTTTTGGTTGCCAGGGCAAGACAACCCTGCACAGATTACCAAAAAAAAAAAAACGCATTAAGGGACCAGTGGATGGAGTTTATTTTTACAGAGCATCAACGGAGTTGTGCAAGTGTATTTGTTTGTTCCCTGAATTTCGAAGATGCTTGTTTTACAAACAAGGCCCAGTTTGACGCCGGATTTGCATATTATATGTATATATATATATATATATGGTTTGTTTTGGATGATGTTTTTTTCCTCACGGTAATGTCACAGCTTCCAGCTCTCAATGCAAAAGCCTACTCGCGCTCGTGATTCTTTAGCTCCGCCCACACGTCACGCCTCCAGCCGCTCTGGTTTTTCCGGGAAAAAACAGTACAGACTATCTTTCTCTTATAAATATAATAAAACTAAAGACTTTTTGGAGTTATAAAGGATGCAGTGCTACTCTATAGGTACTCAAGATTAACAGGATATTGAGTGAAAATGAGCATTTCACCCCACCCCCCCCCCCCCCCCCTTTAAGGATATCTGCAGAAACATGCATTTTGACATTATTGTGCACTTATGTGTCATTTCAGGCACAAATAGACTCAGAAGTGAATGGAATTCAATGTTCATGTGCATCTGTTTGGCTCTCAGTGTGTCTACACCAGACGTGCATTGCGTGATGCAACAAAATACTATAAAACCCATTACAGTCAGTGATGCTGGCTACACTGTATGCAGCGCGGCACGACACAACAAATCGCAGACAGTAAACTAATGCCTTGTTCTGTTTATGACGTACTGACACAAAGTTCAGATGATTAGCAAAGGTCATTTTTTTCACGTCCTGTGTAGACAGACTTTAGCTGTTGCAATGCGAGCGGTGCAACACGTCCAGTGTAGACACAGTGTCTGTGTGTGAGCAAAGAAAATAAGTATACATTTAACGATCACTCTACTAAACATCACTTATCCTGATGTGACTATCACAGATGCGCACATCGTGATATCGATGCTGAAACATTATATCGTGCAGCCTTAATATAGTGTATATGTTTTTTTGTGTTGCATGACGGAAGATGTAAAATCTCTGAGCCAGATCTTAAGAGTTGCTTGTCCATGAGGTAACACAGACTTGAGCCAAGTAGCCTTGCCAGGTGTTTGTTGATACTACATATTAGATAACATTAGATCTGATGCTTGATTGTATCCATACAGTACATAGCTTCTTCATTAAGTGATACATTTGAGCTGTGTGCCAAATCATGACAAATAATTGTTAAAGATAGAAAGTAGTTCAGTATTTACTGCAGGCATTACTCTATTTCTGGCACTGTTGTAATATTTAAGGAAATGAGTGGATCTCTCTTTATCGTAGATAGGCAGAGTGAATCAATAACCAGAGTAACAGACAGCATTCTTATAGGTACATAATGTGAAACTCAATCAAGATTCATTTCTAGTGTTAAATCTGAGTCTGTGGTCTGTTCTGATGAGACACATGGCCACCTGTGGGCTTTTTTATTGTAAAGTCAAGACATCGGCATACCATGCTGTAACATGGTATCAATTTACACAAAGATGTGATATGCCTGTGAATATTTATTCAGTAGCTAAAAATTGTCATACATTATTTATGCAGCTTGTTGATTCTGTCTGGATTTTGTGCTACGACTTGTGGAGCTACTTAATGTAACTGAAAACTTATTTGTCTTTATTTTAGAGGTGTAATGGGATCCTCTGATCCTACTCCATTAACCTTATACAGGGCTCCAGAGTGCTACCAAATGGTCACATTTTGCGACCACCACATTGTCTAACTCATAAGCTTTGCCATTTTTCTGTTGCATTTGAGAAACATCAAACGGCAATCGAAATGAAAGCGAAACTTAATCGAGCTACTTTTCAGGTGAGCAGCACGGACTGTTTATCAGCTCAGACCACGACACAAGCTAACTTGTCCGAGCTCACAACAGCTTTACTCAGGAGTCAAAGTTGATTTTGTGACACTGTTACTGCACAGATGCAATAGTTCTGTGGACCCAGTGAGAAGTGTTTGTATTCACCTCACAATGCTAATAATACTCTGAGATCTAGTGAAAATCATACAAATTCTGCACAGAAATCTCTGTTATAACCAGCGCTGACATACATCAGGAAATCTGAAGCAGCAACACAAACTGCAACCATGGTGTTGTGGTAGAAATAGTTGAATGTGTTGTCATTCATTTCAGGGTTTGTACAACCTTTTCAATGACTTTCAAGCATTTCACACAACTATTTTTAGATGATCAAGTTGGAATGTTATTTTTAATGGGATGAACAAATTATACTTTGTGGTAAACAAACAATTATGTAATTTTTAAAAAAACATCAAACCAAAATTATAACCAGTAGACAGCAGCAGAGGAGCGCTTATTGGCGTATTAGCCATTCATTTGTACTTTTCTCTATATTTTGACATTATTAAATCACTATTATAAAATATCAAATATCAATCATTTTGTCAGAATTTAACACTTTTTTTGTGTTTGAAATAAGAAAAGTCACAAACTTTTCTTCAATTTGCTACTAAATCACACATAATCACTGAAGTTGGTCAGTTCCATATGCTACGAAAATAATGGCACATTTGATAAGAGTGGAATAAATAAATATTCTGAATATAAAAAGTAGATTTTGCACCTGTTACTGTTAAAAAAAGTAGATTTTGTATGCATCTTAACTCAAACTTAGTGCTTTACTGTCATATCTGTATAAACAATAAATGAACATGAAATATTATTAGTAACTGCACTAATTAATGCAAAACAATAGTCATTTTATTATTAAATTATCTTTATTTTGAATACTCCCACACACCACCCCCAGAGCTACCAGATCTGCTCCTGGTGCCACCGTCTGTAGAACTTAGAGGCGCTGGTGCCACTCCTCTCAAATGTTAGTCTGGAGCCCTGCTTATATAACATGTACAAGCAGAAGCAGGTTTTGAATAAGGTGAGTGTCATCGTGCACCAGAGCATTTTGACCCTCCGCTTATCCTCGTTTCTGTTGCCTCAAATGGAGAAAGCACAATGCAGCCTGACAAGAGAACGTCATATGTGAGAAGTGAATCTATCAGTGTATGCAGTGTCAGTGCTTAAAAGGGTCTTTCTTGTCCTGGCCAAAAATTTGTTCAAATACACTATGGGGTCCCACTTGTAAAATAATGTTACATGTATATTTGATAAAAATCTGTATTTTTAAATTAAATGTCAGTTTGAACTAGCTTTTCATTTAGGTGCATGTTTAAGATTTAAATGTACTACCAGTACTACCCCCAAAGTTCAGGGTCACCAATAAAAATAAATAAAAATAATAATAATAATATATTTTTACTCAGCAAGGATGCATTTAATAGATTGGGGGAGGGCTGGGAATCAATTTAAAAATAAATACAGTTTATTTACGTTTCTATTGATCATAGAGTTCTGAAAAAATATATATATTACATGGAGCGAAGATGAAAACAAAATGCCAATAAATGTTTTCTGAAGACCAGAACCTTCAGTTACATAAATTGATTCTATATGTGACACTGATATAAAAATATGTTTTTTTTTTCTGCATGGTTTGTTGGTTTAGTGCCTTGTGAAACCTCACTATTGAGGTTCATTAGCTCTCTGGTTCATTAATGTGCTTCTGATTAACTACTTTAGCCAATAAACAGAAATAATCACTTATTAACCAAAAGAATCTTATAATCACATCAGAACTCTGATTAGCCCTAATGATAAGAGTGTGTGCGTGTGTGTGTGTGTGTGTGTGTGTAGAGAATGAGCGAGGGCTCCTCTATTGATTGCTGTGCGTTGGAGCTGTCAGTGTGATGGCCGTGTGACAGTGTTGTGTGGCTCCTCCTCTCCCTGCAGAGGAGTGATACAGATACCAGCCTGTCTCACTGCCCTCTGTCAGCTTTTGAGCTTCTCAGCATAAACATTTCTTTCTCATGCTAATCAGACAGCAGGTTCTCTTTACCACACTCTAAATATAACACAGCATAAGTCAGAATGAAAAATATCCATGATCTAAAATGAAACTCAGATCATTTAACTTGTTGCTTTTTAATCTTTTCAACTGGTGGCAAACTACTCACTTGACCAAACAATTAAAAAAAGTATAAAATCTGTTCTTTGCTATGCGTATAGGCCATCTGATCACCTTATACTGCTTTTTAATTTGCTTACAAATAATAAATGTTGTTTCATATTTATGGAATATGATCAGAATAATTACCTCAAAGTGGTAAAAATAATATATATATATTAGTGCTGTCAAAATTAGCGCGTTAACGCATTCGATTAATTTTAAATATTTAACGCGTAAAAAAAAAATAACGCAATTAACGCGGTTGCAGTTTTTTTTTATTTCCAGTTGTGGCCTATGTGTGTTCAACGTGCAAAGAAATATGGATAAGACCAAGGAAGGACTTTTAGACGGAAAGTTTCAGTATAAAACTCTGCCGGATTACTCTTCAGTCTGCCACAAGAAACATTACTCTTCATTTAGTCTGCCACAAGAAACAGCAACATTAAAATCATGAACTCAAATGTCATTGTTTAAAAAAAAAAAAAAAAACAATGACTGTAACAGTGCGTAAATCAGACCTTTCTGTAACGCTAACGTTAATAAGCTTAAACGAAAATAACGAAATAATTGTGTAGCGGAGTATTTTTTTTACACAGTGCCGCGAACTGTCAATCACTCCTGTGCGCGTGCATCACTGTCCTCCTCAGCTGCAGCAACTTGCGCTCTCTCTCTTCATCAAGCTTTAAAACAAAAAGGGGACAAAAAGATCATATTGTCTTTGTGCATAGGCTATAGATTAATTAGATAAATGAATATCTCAATTTGTGCCTTGCCGTCTACGGTATTTTTTTAGAACTTAGAAAAAAGATGCTGCAGCCAATGAACAGCCAGCGGGGGATGCAGGACGACTCAACCTCCGCAGACAGTTTTTAATGTTTATCAGACAATAAATACTCAAGATTTTGCTTTAGTATAACTCACAACGAGTTTCACACACCTTCTCCGGCCACGTTGAGTTGTTGACACTTAACAGTGGGAAAAGCGACACATGCGCTATTCACTTGTGTAACTTAAGGGTGAATGGGTAATGTAGTTTCTGCTCTGGGTGGGATGAATTAGGAAGCTTGCATTGTGAAGGGCGCTCTGAAAATCGGCTGCGCAGGCAAAAGATTAAAACCTCTATTAAAACAGATGTCCAAATGAGCGTACCGGTACGCTACAAGCACGTTCTGGGCGCACGGAGAGGTGGCGGTACGCTCAAGAGCTATATTTGGAAGTGGCGGTACTGAGTACTGGTGCGTACTGGCCCACTTAAAGCACTGGCAATGACTATATTTTGGAATTTTTTTGCAGTCCAATTACAATTCAACATGGAAATCATTTTTGTTTTTTATTGGCATTGATTGTTTTGAAATTCAAATGGTACTTACATGCCTGTGTTTTTATTTATGTAATAAATATGGCTTTCAAGCCAACAGTTAATTTGGAGGATATTGATGGTTTATTGCAGGTATGTTGTTTACATGAGAAAATCTGTGTTACAAGTTAAACAAAAATTCCAATAAACAATCATATTTTGAATTTAAATAGTTTCTTTGTCTTGAGTTTACATTAATTATTTACATTTTACATTTACATATCCAAAAAGTTTCAGTCTTTTAATTGCGATTAATCGCGATTAATTTTAAAAAATTGTGCGATTAATTAGTTAATTTTTTTTAATCGATTGACAGCACTAATATATATATATTTCTTATTTGTCTTATATCTTATTTCACTAAACAAAATCATAAAAGTAACACTTTTGTTTTGGCCCCCAATTTTCATGAGCTGGACTCATAGATCTAAGACTTTTTCTATATACACAAAAGCCCAATTTCTCTCAAATATTGTTCACAAATCAGTGCCTTAGGCTGGCCATAATAAAAGGCCACTCTAAAATGTGCATCTTTATCACACAGCACAATTCCACAAATGTCTTAAGTTTTGAGGGAGCGTGCAATTGGAATGCTGACTGCAGTAAAACTGCACAATTTAGAGTGGCCTTTTATTGTGATCTGCCTAAGGCACATTTGTGCAATAATCATGCTGTCTAATCAGCATCTTGATATGCCACACCTGTGAGGTGGATGGAATGTCTAGATAAAGAAGTGCTCACGAACACAGATTTAGACAGATTTGTGAACAATATTTGAGAGAAGTAGGTCTTTTGTGTACATAGAAAAAGTCTTAGATCTTTGAGTTCAGCTCATGAAAAATGGAGTCAAAAACAAAAGTGTTTCGTTTATAATTTTGTTCAGTGTAATACCAATCAAAGGTTTTTTTTTAAGTAATTATCTCATGCTCAGCGAGGCTGGATGCTCAAGAAACAAAGTGTTGAAAACATGCTGCTTAATATTTTTGTTAGAACCATTTTTTTATTATAATTCCTTGAATGGATATAAATATAAATGTTTACCAAAAGAGGCGAAGAGTCATCTGGTTCCATCCTCCATTGCTGGCTCACTGGGTCTCCATTGCAGGAGTCTTCCCCCTCTTTAATCATCTCTTTCACACAAACATCTTTGCCTCTGTTTCATCTCTGACAGGGACACACAAACACAAATTCCTGGTCATGCCTGAAACCACAGAGCCATAGCTCTGGAAATGGCCACTTTATTTTCTGCTGTAATTTGACAGATTGGCCGCCTTTTATGATTCAAGGTTATTTTGACAAGCACTCTACAGGTGCACTTTCTACAGATAAAAGATGTTTGCTGAGGAAGTGGAGGAGCCACTGTCATTTCACAAAAAAACTTTTAAACAAACACACAAAAAAAAGTTATTTTATTTTTCTTTTCTTCTGAATCATTACAATTATTGTTTTTTTCAGTTTGATGATTTTATATATATATTTGGGTATTATGAAACGGATGCAGCTTATTTGATAAGGTGTAGCTAAGCTACATTTCTGGAGAGCTATAGAAGTGAATTATCGCAAGACAAATGTCATGGTTGATAATGGAGACTCATCGAAATTACTGGACATAGTGAAGAGAAAATATACATGCTGTAATGTTGTTGTGTACATCCTGTATGCCCATTGATTCAACTTTCTACATCCAATACCCCAGTAAAAAATGTTATCGCTCAGACTTTATACTCTTATGTACTGTAGCTAGACTTGTCTTGTACACTTCACAGATTAGTTTTTACATACCAGTCAGAATTATCTGAAATGAACAGACTCATTTCCAGACTCCCTCCAGAATACATGCTTGTGAAACATTGTGCAACACCGTTATTACGTACCTTACTGAACATTTCACTAGCTACATTTTTTTATTACGTTGGTACAGGCACGTATATTTGTGTTTTAATTATATTGCTTCAGGCATATATTTTGGCAGTTCAGAATTCAAATGTTCAGGGAGTGAACATTTGATATGATGACTTTTGATCGTGGACAACTAACATGTATCCACAATCTGCTTTTGAAGGAATATCATAGTATTGAGCTACAGCACACATTCTAACTGGCACCTCCGTCTCAATAAACTGTACAAAGCTAGGGCAACTGTTTGGTTACCCACATTCTTCAACATAACACAGAGAGAACTGACAGAGAGATGACAGAATTGTGGGTGAACTATTCCTTCAATGTTAATAAAACAACAAAACACAAAGAGAAAAATAATTCATTGCTCTTGACTGAAGAACTTTAATACAGTTGCTTTAGTAAGAATCAGTGTATAAAATGTTGTATTTTTATATTTGTTCATTCAGTTTCTTGAATGCTACTGCTTAATGCACCTACCTAAAAACAAAGCACTATTTGTTTTATTGGTATATTATGTGTATTTGTAATGTGTATCTTTGATCTTTTTTAAAACAAAGATAAAATGACTTTTTTTTTTTCTTCACCCACTTTGGCATAAATATCTGCCATCCTTTTTTATGTTTTGTTACATTAAAAGGCTTTGTTTTTAAAATAGGGAAATTCGTTTGGCTGTAATGCTCAGACAACTAAATAGTAGAACTAACATGACAAAGAATCGTGATAAAATCGTGAATCTTGATATTCTTGAAATAAATAAAAAAAATTGTGGTGTGATATTTTTGCCATATCGCCATTTTGCCACACCTAAAGGAGTGTGTAAAAGTTAATGCTCGGTCATGTAGGAAATATGTTGGAACCTAAACCTACCCGATGGTGTAAAAGAATGCAAAAGTGATTAAAAAACGCATTTGCTGATGCAGCCGTGTTATTTTGTCGAAGCCGTGTCTTGTCGAACTGTAGTTTTAAGTGCTTGTCAGCACTTCAGCTCACAAGTGAACAAACCTACTGCATTAGAAAACTGAATATGCTGGTGTATAAGTGACGGCAACATTCAAAAGTATCAGTTTTCAAATCTCGCCGCATATTGAAATTGTTTTGAAGTCAAGACAATGTTCTGCAAGTAATTGTGTGAAAAATTAGGCTTTATTAAAATACATTTTTTATTCAAAATGTATTGAAACAATGGTATAGTTGTGCCAAAAACATAAAAGAAAGTAGTGGAAATGAGTGATTTATGTACAAATGAGTAATTTATGTACATTTAACATCAGTAATTACTGATTATTTTAAAATATTTCTTAAAATGTAAAGTTTGCAGACATTTTGTCTGCTTAGTGCCCTGAACAAACAGTCTGAATTGGTTTTAAAAGATTTAATGCCCAGACCATCACTTATGCAAATCCAGTGATTTGATCTTGAAAAAGCTTGATAAAAAAAATTTTTTTTAGTTCATACAAAAACGCAGACACTGGTTTAGGTCGTTGTTGAGATCTCTTCTGGACTTCTAGAGAAGACTTTCTCGGGCTAAAGACAAACATCTCATTTTTTCTTCTTTCATCTCATTACTAGCTAGGAAAACAATTGAGATATAAAATTGTTTTTCTTTCCTGTGTTGTTTTTCTTTTTATTCTTGGCAGTCGGTCTTACAGTTATGTCACTCTTTGATTCATTGGTCTGCCCTTCCCAAGACACACATTGAGTATTAGAGTTATGCAGGCCGTGGGGACGCATCAATCCCTCGATGGAGGACAGAGTGTTTCAGACATACTCCAGACAACAGAAGAAGGGGTGGGTTGTGTCTGCTGTTCCAGGTCATCTCTCATTTACTCAAAAACATACATAAAGCAATAGAAAATAATCATTAACATTTTAGCAGCAACTAATAGAAATGGTTTCATTTGCTGTATGAGCAGTCTAGAGGCATTTACACTCCCACAGTTTCTCTCTAAAATGAGGAACCTGGATAAATCTTAAAGTCCTTCATATGTAGCCTAACAAAAAAACAATACTATAAAAAAGATGCAACACAAAGGCCATTATAAATGATTCTTCTATATATTTTAGAGCACCACAGTTGCCAAAGGCATTTTCAACTTAAAAATTTTCCAAGGAAAACAGTCCATATTTTTTCTTTCTTTCTTTCTTTTTCTTTCTTTCTTTCTTTCTTTCTTTCTTTCTTTCTTTCTTTCTATTTCTCCATCTCTTTCTTTCTCCTTCTTTGTCTTTACCTTTTTTCTTTCTTTCTTTTTTTTCTTTCTTTCTTTCTTTGATATGGCATATACTGCCTCCCATCTTTTCAAGTTAATTTCTTTATTTAAGGGATCTGAGTGCATCTGTAGAAAAATGCTAGTATATGAATGTTTTAATGTTCTGTACACTCCTAAGTTCAAGACAGCTGTCATATCAGCCCGCACATCATAAAGAAAAAAAAGGAAAATGACTTGTAACTTTAACAGTGCTGCTATTTGGCACTGTTCTGTATGTCTACTCTAATTTGTCATGCCATCTTTAATTGTCCGAGTTACAAACAGACACATGGTGACAGGTGACATCCCGTTCTGTTAAATGACCTACTCTCTCCACACATACAGTTATGTTTGGGATCAGTAAGAGACAGTATTGTTGGTTGGTTGATTGTTTTTTTTTTTTTTTTTATTTATAAATGTCTAAAGACATGTACAGTTCTCTCTCCACCCTCAATACCATGACTGAGGTGCCCTTGAGCAAGGCCCCGAAACCCCAACTGCTCCCCGGGCGCCGCAGCATAAATGGCTGCCCACTGCTCCGGGTGTGTGTTCACGGTGTGAGGTGCATTTTATATGGGTTAAATGCAGAGCACGAATTCTGAGTATGGGTCACCATACTTGGCTGTATGTCACGTCACTTTCATAATCCTGGTGAGCATAAGAGGCTTTGTTTATTTATTTATTTTTTATGCAGTTTTTGAATGGTATTGTTTAAATTAAATTCTATAAATACATATATATATACACACACGCACACACACATAAAGCCGTTCATTCTGGTTCTCAAATCTGATTGGTTGAGAACCGTGAGATATTGAACTGGTATCACTATAGGAATGCCCTTGCACCATTTGTTTCCCTGTGCTTCCCATATTTCTCATGTGTCATGGTGGATGCCCAAATCCACAAAAATGTAAAAATAATAATACTGTTTTTTGTCACGGAATGTAGTTTTAAGAGTTTTTTTTTTTTTTTTTGGCAAGAATGTACTTGATTAGACTTCAAATATATGATATATATGTTAATAAAAATGTCTATTTGAAAATTAGCTTTGACACTTTTGGAGATGTGAGCTCTAGGGCAGCAGCGCTCATGAACCTGCCAAAGCAGCCTCACCTCGGCCAGATCTTCAGGAATTTGCTGCTGGCTCTGATGTCTCTATAGTGGTTAAACATGAGATGTAAGTCTTTGGTCTCATTAATTTATTATTTGTTCCAGAGCAAATAGTTTTAGCTGAGGGCAAAATATCATCACGTTATATAGAACGACAAAGATATTGGTTTCTTTAGCGAACATTTTGTTTTTTCTCTAACCTATGGTTCTCTAACCATAAAGGCTGCTGTGTAATTTGCCCCCTGCCTAAGCATTTAAAGAATTTAGGGGAAGCATTTAAATAATCCTGTGAATGCACTTAAAGAATGCAGAATCAAATCGTTATAATCGAATTGAATTCAATTGTGAAGCGAATCGAATTCAATTGTTCTAAATGTGCAAAAATCATTCTTGAATCAAATCAAAAACCTATGAATCCTGAATGTAATCAAATCGCTGTCTTCTCAAAGATTCACAGCCCTACTCATTATAACAATTTGCTACTTTGTAAACACAACTTCATATCCGGATGAAGTGATAAAATCTGTCCACCCACTATACCTAGAAAGCCAGCAAACCAGACTGAAACTGCCTGGTTTCCTGTATTTCGGCCAGTTTTGTTTACTGTCTGTTTTTATCGGTCAGTTGGGGGTCCGTGGGCACTGCTGTCTGAGGCTGAAACTACCTTTGGTCCTGCTCTGATCAGTCACATCATAGCTGAGTCCAGCCTCTCTTACAGCCCGAGCACATATCTAACCTTTCATCAAAGTGCCTGTCAGGTCATCCATTCTGGTAGGGCAATTACATGACAAGGACACCGATCGCAAGCACGTCCATCCATCGTGACAGAGATAAGAAATGCTATTATGGCAGGGATTGGGCACTTCCTTTCTGTGTCCATATGGCTAGCTTCTTTTCAGTACAATAGATGTTTTTGTGAGCTATTCATACTTCTTTGCAGATTCATGAATAGCCACATGTGGTAAAATGGATCATAGAAATGTGATCTCACTGCAGTGTCTCAGCCATGCTGTTTAATTCAGTTATTTGCTGTTCATCTCCTCTGCCACCCTTGCCATCAGTAAGAAAATCGTTAGAGCCTTTGAGCAGACCTTTGTCTCTCAGGGTGTTGATAGAGAGCAAGACTAATGGATCCCAGACTTAACTGCAATCACACCGGGGCCCAGCCACAAATGAATCTCTCTCTCTCTCTCTCTCTCTCTCTCTCTCTCTCTCTCTCTCTCTCTCTCTCTAATATACAGATCAGGGCTATTCAATTGGCTGTCAATCATCTTCATCCGGCCCCTGAGAAGAGTATGTGCAGATTGCACATATGCATTGTTTTGTGTTTGCACCAATTATTTTGACCACAAGGTGGCAACACTGGCCCGGGCCAGCCGGAAAAAGAAAAGGAATCGACGCAACAACAACAATATACCCGAGACCGCAACATAAATAGGCGGCAGCAATGACAAGTGCTTGTGTGAGGGAGTTATGAGATATCATCAAATCTAGTTTAAACAAGTATAAAGACAGTGTTTTCTGTCATAATGTCTGGTGAGAAATAGCACAGACTGGACGAAGGACGAAGGTTTGAAAGTCTGCACGTTAAAGCAATAGCGCTGCTTTTAAAGTGAAACTTGCTGAAGTCTGTCATTGATGGAAATCACGGAAAAGAAAAAGAAATTTAAAACCTAGAAAAATAACACTTCAATTCAATTAAATAGAAAAATAACACTTCAATTATACTGAAATGCTGAATGGCTATAATTAATGTCTAAAATTTAGAGGAAGATGCGTTCAATAGAGGCATCTTCAGCAGTATTATCAGAAATGTGTTATTAATAAAGAGACTTGGCAAAGAGATATCATTAAACATATTTAAAATATACCATCTTTTTTGTTTCTTCATGTATTTGGAGGTTCAATGTGAAATTATGACAATATTTTAATAATCAGTTAGACACGATTTATTACAGAAAATGTGTGAATGATTTTTTTTTTGTTGTTTTTTTTTTTTTTTGGGACAGATAACATAATGTTAACCTTTCATAGACGTTGCATTTGGTAATATTAATTCATTTTACTGCTGAACATGCATTTAATTTTACTTTTGTATTTTATAGATCCCCCATAAAGAGACTGGGACGGCCCAACCCCCTTGGTCCCCTTCAAATGTTCAATTCGGTAATCGAGCCCTCAAATGAAACTAATTGAATAGCCCTGATATAAATTTTAATTTATCTGCTCTTTGTATCTCCATCATATGTTTTTTTTAAATGCAAGACTTGTTTTGTATATTTAAAAATAATTGACTTTTTCTGTTTTATCTCCATTCCTGAATTGAATTGAATTCAAACATTTGAAAATCTAATGATGTTTCCATTGAAGTGGCCAAAGTAAACATG
Organism: Carassius gibelio; assembly: GCF_023724105.1. Classification (NCBI taxonomy): domain Eukaryota; kingdom Metazoa; phylum Chordata; class Actinopteri; order Cypriniformes; family Cyprinidae; genus Carassius; species Carassius gibelio. The sequence continues at coordinate 22,514,937 of NC_068400.1, forward strand.
TTTCATTTTTTTCTTTTTCTTTTTTCTGTTCATTCTGGATTTTTAGATTGAATGTTCGAACATTTCATATTTTGATCACACTTTATTTTAGGTGTGATACTAGATAAGTGAAAATCGCTATCATTATTGCTAAACTGTAACCCTAACCATCAAGCTTAGGTGCATAATAGTGTTAATTTTTAATTTGGCTTTAGTCTTTTAAATTAGTCTTAGTCCTGTGTCAAAAGTACTTTTTAGTTATTATATTTAGTCAACCTTGTCCTTATTTTTGTTTAGTTGAGTTTTAGTTGACTAAATGTCTGACAATTCAAGTTTAGTATAACTATTTTTGTCATGCCGTATAAAATGATTGTTTCCTTACAATTGCTTTCACAATGACTGCTGTCATTTGAGAAATGTATTTATACATATATTACAATACCTGGCAAAAATGTATCCTTTTAACAGAGAAGCTCTGATATGGGGATTTAAACTCTTATTATCTGGCAACCGTACACATGAAAGCTTGTCTAGGAGAGGCATGTTCAGCACTCAGCAACAATATTTTGTCTTCTTTTTTTTTGATGATGATAACGAAAATACAAAATAAAGAAAAGATTTTGTTATAGTTTTGATTTATTTATTTTTTTATATACATTTTAGTCTTATCTTTTATCATCAATGATATTGTATGTTGGTATAAGGTTTATAGAGTTTATTGTTGACTCATCATCGTCTCGTTTTAGTCATGGGGAAAAAAGTTGGTCAACCAACATTTTTCATCATAGTTTTCATTAACAAAATGACACTAAAAACACTAGTGCATAAATTGTCCAGCACCGTTTGCATTCTGAACAAATGAGGCTTTAAATTGAACCGTTTATTGAGGAAATGTGTGCTGCTTATGTGAACTTCTTATCACCTAGCAGCAAAAAGCCCTATATAAATGTGAAGAAGAGACCTAAGCCATATCTAGAGGGTGCGCTCTGTTGACATGAGCCAGTAAGCATCCATCCAGAACACACTAGCAACCATATAGCAACCACCCAGTTCACCTTAGCATAATGGTAGTAGGATTTGCATCAAACACCACTCATATCTTGTTAAATGAAGTTTACTGTTATTATGTGTGTAATTTCCTATGCTGTTATTTGGGTAGACAATTCAAATTAAAGAAATCTTTGAAGAACAACTCACACTGATTGTCAGCAGTTACATATTTTTAAGCCTCAACAACAGGAATCTCCTCTCTGAGTTGTGTAAAATTAAAATGAATCAATTTCAAGGGAGATTTTGGAGGCTTAAAAGAATACCCTAGAAAACGTCAGTAATAATGAGAATACTGCAGAAATTCATTTCAAACCCAGGATTATGATAGATCTTTTGTTCTGTCTGGATGCGTTTTGTATTGTTTGGCTTGTCATTTGCACTGAAGGTCACAAGTGGTTTTACGAAATTGAACGTGTCTAAATAAAATAAAACTGTCACGCATGTTCCATTAAGAAGAAATCTCATAATAGAAAGCGGGAGCCACACACTTCCCATCTGTAGTAATGAACCACTATCATATGAATGTTTCTGTCATATTTAGCCATAAATGTGTACAGAACAAAGAGTGCAGAAATATATTTGCAATCTGAACTCCAGGACCTGTATGTGGTCCACATCCCTTTCACGTTGGCTTATTTTATCTTCCTTGCCAGTTGACTTCCTTTTAAATCCAAACACTGCCCTGAGCCTTGAACTCTGTTATCTTTCTCGTTTGTTTTACGATAAAACACGCTGTCTGCCCATGTGGACCGTTGTTCATGAGATTACAAATACCAGCAAATGTCCTGTCAGACCCTATATTTCCTCTGACCATAATTGAGGTGAATGTAATGAGCGGTGACTGAGTCTCTGGTCATAAATGAGTGGCAATGGGAGGTCTATGTGTGGGGGTTTTGCAGAAGATGAGGGGACAAATGAGATCCTTGAAGCAAGCAAAAGACCATCAATGGAATGACGTGTGTTACAAATATCACACTTAGCAATTTCCATTGCTCCACAATCCACATAAGCCATAAGTTAACCAGAATCCTATTACACATAGACAAGATGTATATCAGTTCATAAGACAGGAGTTTCAAAACTGTCTGTTTCACAAACAGGAAGATAAAAAATAGCTTGCACAGCATGATAATAATCAACTAGATTTTCCCCCTAATGCAAAAGTTGACACCACAATGCAAACAGTGTTGATCTGCAGTCGCTGGTGTTCTGGGTGCTTGCTTCGTGGAAAATGCAGAGCAACAACATTTTCAGTTGAACACTCCATAGTTGCAGCCCATGTGTGCCATCCGTGATTGCTTGCTTGTGAATTATTGGCCTCTCAAATGTATGTATGTATGGGACATTATCAAAATATTGTGGCAAACCTGTCCTTTTTTCTTCGGTCATCAAACTCAAAGTGCAGAGTAGGAGGAGTCTATGCAAATGTGCATGATTGCCCTAAAATGTTAAAAAAGTTATTATTTGCATTTAGATCAATGTTATTTTCTTACAATTAATGTACTGTATATGTGTCAATGGTTTCATAATATGTATATGTGAAGGATTTTAACTTAAAATTTTGGTAACACTTTATTTTAGGGTCTCTTAAGTAGTTGCTTATTAGCATGCATATTACTAGAATAGTAGCCATTTATTAGTAGTAATTAAGCACATATTAATGTCTTTTTCTACATCCCTAATCCGATCCAATACCTAAACATAACAACTACCTTACTCACTATTAATAAGCAGCAAATTTGGAATTTATTGAGGGGAAAAGTCGTTAATAGTGAATAATTGTTCCCTATTCTAAAGTGTTATCAACAATTATAGTTTGGTCATAGGTAAGTGATTCAAAACAACATTGACACCATTAAAAAAAATTTTTTTCTAAATGACATGTTATTGTTAGATAAAACAAATTTTAAAAACTATAGATATTATACTATTATACTATTATACTAATTATATATATAATTATATATATACTATTATACTAATAGAAATATAAAGAAATATAGAAATAAGTATTAGATTAAAATCTTAAGAGAAAATTAGAAAAGCTATTGGAAATGAGTTTATGTACTGAAATCATATAAACTAAAACTAAAATGATAATAAAGATAAAAAACAAAACTAATAACAAAACTGACAAAAGTATGTAACAAATACTAAAACTGAAATGAAAGAGAAAAAAAAACTTTATATTTAATTTGTGAAATAAAATAAAGTCTTATTGTCCTTTGTTCCTAGTACTAATCTCATCTTTAATTGGAGAAAACTTGACTATATCTTGGAGGGTATTTGCACTTGGTAAGACAGTTATCTGATTAGTATAAGTGCATGATTTGACCAAGTGTAAACACGCATTCTGATCAATAGATATAACTATTCATTCAGTGAAAGGGCATTTTATTATCTGGCAGAAGGAAAAAAGAAAGGTTTGTGAATCTTGAGTTTTCACAAATTAATAGACTATTTAATTACAGTGCCTCTTTTAAGTCTAAATATGTCTCCTCAAGAATACCTCCCCTTAATTACCACCTATCATCCAATTCAGAGTTTAAGCTGCAGTAATAAAGAGAAGCCCAGACTACAGTCATCTGTGCAGCCCAAAATAACAAACCCAGCAAGGATAGAGTGGATACAATTTTGTTTTTCGCTAATTCCAGCACTGTTGGTTTCCTTCCGCTGTACTGGCAGAGGCCAGAATGCCGTCTGTCCTGAAAAGCTGGGAAACTGGCACCTAACCACAGGAAAACATAATCCCAGACGACTGTTCACTGGCAAGCTCATTACTTCCATTTTCTGTTATGTGGACAAAAATTTAGAACACGTTTGTTCTGATCAAAGCAATCGCAATGTTAGACATCTCATTTGCAAGGTTGCATTTCATCCTTGAGAGAAATCATCCTCGATAAGAAGCCATTTCGGTTCATGTGGATCAGAAATGCTGAGAATGTCAAGGTATTTTTTGCAGGTTGGCCTTCCCTCTCAGCCATAATCTGTCGGTGGGAAATGCACTTCAGGTGGACCTTGTTGAAGTGTAAAGTGGTCCAGAGTAGGAAACTAAGTGAGGGGTGTATGTGTGTGTGTATGATTATAGGTTGAGTGAGGTTGTGTAATGCTGTTCTTTAGCTGACATGAACATATAGCAGCATTTCCTGAAGTTAATTATAATAGATGGATAATCCTGCTACCCTCCTATTTTACATTCTCTGTGCATTCTTTTTTCCTCTCTGTGTATTTCTATGGCTCCATTCACACAGGCAGTATTTACCAGCAGCTGTGATTCAGATTGTTTTGTACATACACAAGCAGACAGGACTCAAATAACATCTGAATGCACAGGTAACTGCAGTCAATCCCTGTGATAGCACTGATGCAACCATAGAAACAGTAAATATGAAAAGATTATGTATTTTAAGGTTCTTTTTTTTATTACAAAATAAATTTCATCCTCCTTTAAGGTTTTCCAGTTTTGGCCATTACACCCAGTTTTATCTAAGTTTCTCAATTCCATTAGATATAGGCTAAACATTGTTCAACACACATCAAATTTGGTAAATAGTTCAAGCTTGCTTGCTGGATGCTCAAGGACCAATGAGGTTTGTTCTTATGTGGTTATAGCTTATGTTTACCATATGTTGACCAATGTTTATATGTGAATAAAAGCATAAAATTAAACGTTCATCATAAATCAATCACGTTTCTTCAGAATACTTAAGCGGATTAATCTGCTCTATTTATATGGATTACTTGTATGATGTGTCTATAATCTTCTTGAATCTTGAAACCAGTCGGTTGCACTGACTTTCAATGGAGGGACAGAAATCAAGTTTCACTGAAAATAGCTTCAGCTGTGTTTCAAAGATGAGCAAAAGTCTTTTGGGTTTGGAATGACATGAGAGCGAGTAATTGATAACAGAATTTACATTTTACGATGAACTAGCCCTTAAGTTTCCCTTGCAAGATGAAAGTGATGACTGCGGCAGGACTAAGGTTCCCCGCATGCATAGCAGCATAAATCATGCAAACTATGCTTCTCTGTTCATTGATTTACTGATTACTGCAATTTGATGGTCACTGGGCTTTTTGATGTTCATTGCATATTTAATCAAAAATGTATTGCTATTATACAGTAGAATATATTTAACTAAGTAATAATAATAATAATAATATAGTTTATTAAAACTTTAAGGAATATAAAAATATTTATCCATGTTTTAATTTAAACAGTATACAATTTGTTGTGCAGTACCAAAAATGAAAAGAATTGTTCTAATTTCAGTTAATCACATTTTAAAAGATGAAAACATTTTAACATGTTACATTTGTATTAGTTCAATTGATTACTTTTGATAATGCATTCATTTCATGCATTCATGAAATCATGAAACACAATTGAGAATAATTAAAACAGACAGCACAGAATTTCTGGGGGGGGGGGGGGGCATGTTATAACATTTGTAAATCGTTATTGAATTAGATGCCCTTTTGATTATTAAATGTAATTAAACTAATTAAACTGAAATCCATAAAAAAGTAAAAACACACACAAAAAAAGAAAAACCTTTTTGAGAAGAAATAAAACAATGTTAATACACAAGCATGAGGTCAAATTTAGGTTTCCTATTACCTAGTTGATTTTTGGTAAATTTAAGTTGATTTAATTCACTTAACTTGTAGAATTAATTTGTCTTTATTAAACTATCTATGACCAAAACCATATTTAGCATTTTTAAAACGACTGATGACAGTGCTCTCTGCATTAGAGATTGAAGTCACACATTGCTGGGACCAGTTATTGTAACTAAACACAGGCCTGGTTTAATCCCACTGATTCCTCTCATCATATAAGAGTACACACACACACAAATGGGAGGATGACATATGGGGCCCTATCTTGCACCCAGCGCAATTGACTTTGTACACCAACGCATGTGTCATTGCTATTTTGCACCCGCGCAAAGCGCGCTTTTCCCTCCATAGAAGCACGTCGCTAAACTAGTGAATGAACTTGCGCTCCCTGGGCGGTTCAGCGCAAAAAAGGAGGCGTGTTCCGGCGCAAACAATCCCTGGTGCTATTTTGCTGTTCCATTAAACAATTGCACCACTGACCAGAAAAAACCTAGTCTAAAGTCAGTGGCGCATTGCGCGTTGTTCATTATGCTATTTTAGGGGCGCATGCTTGACCATAATGTATAGCGTGCACAACGCGCATACACTTTGCTCATGTAATCTACACAGATGCAACAGTTATTTTTGCAAATCATAAATTGTTACACTAAAAAAATATTAACACATGAGATGACGGAAATCATGACGCTATTTTGGGTGGGTTTCTCCCATCCCCATACAGCACAACTTCTCTGTCTTTCACTGCTCTTACAAGAACATCAGTCTCCTCGGCTGTGAACCGCTCCTGGCGTGCGCCTGGTAAATTACGCCATAATAATAGCAATCCATAATGGAACTTGCGCACCTGCTTTTAAAGGGAATGTTGGATGACGCTCTGATTGGTTTATTTCACGTTACGCCCAAACCACACCTATGAATAATGAAGCTACTTCAGACCAACCCATTTTAGATTTGCGCCGGGCGCAAGAGCCATTTATCCCGCCGGGAAAATAGCAACAGCGCCGAAACCCGCCCACAAAGTTACTTGCGCTTTGCGCTTTGACACTTGCGTTTCAGATCGTTTATATAGGGCCCTTGGTATTAAAGGGATATTTCACCAAAAAAATAAAATAAAATAAAATTCTGTCATTTACTCACACATCAAGTTGCTCTAATCCTGTATGAGTTTCTATTGAACATAAAAGAAGATATTTTGGAGAATGTATGTAACCAAACAGTTGCTTGTAGTCACTGGAGAAGTTATTGGCTAGCAGAAACTGTTTGGTTACCAACATTCTTCAAAATATCATTATCTGTGTTTAGCAGAAGTAAGACATTGATCCCTTTGAGGTCTAACAAATGCAGCCCTACATCATGGCCACCTGCAGCAGGAGCTCTTATGGGTGCCGTGGCTTACAGTGGTTAAGGTAAAGTGCCCTAAATCTGATGTTATTTTAGACAAATTAAATCTAAAAAATTAGCGACTGGAGTTTTTTTTATTTTTTTTTCAACTCCGCATATACAGTGAGGCTTGAAGGTTTGGGCACTCCTTAAAATGTGAATAATTTTCAAAAAATAAGAGAGATCATACTAAATGCATGTTATTTTTTATTTAGTACTGTCCTGAGTAAGATATTGTACATAAAAGATGTTTACATTTAATCCAAAAGACAAAAAAAATAGCTGAAACTATTAAAATAACCCCATTCAAAAGTTTGGGAACCCTTGGTTCTTAATACTGTGTGTGGTTACCTGGATGATCCGACTGCAATGTAAGCAACAGAAGATACTTGTATGTTTCCCGGAACACAAATTAAGTACAATTAAATTTACCTTGATCTTCAAATTCCAAAAGTTTTCACCCCCCAGCTCTTAATGCATCTTGTTTGTTTCTGGAGCATCAGTGAATGTTTGAAGCTTTTTTAATACTTGTGTTTGACTGACTCAATTGTCCTCAGTGTGAAAAGAATCTGTAGGGCCTCCAGTTTAACTGTTCAGAACAAACAAGGGACTCATGCACAACCATCACAAAACAGAAAGACAGTCATGGATCATACACACAGTACTAAGAACCAAGGGTTCCCAAACTTTTGAATGGGGTTATTTTAATATTTTGAGCTTTTTTATTTTGTCTTGAGGACTTAATGTAAACATCTTTTATGTACAATATCTTACTCAGGACAGTACTAAATAAAAAATAACATGCATTTAGTATGATCTCTCTTATTTTTTTTACAATTATTAACATTTTCACAGATTCTGCAAGGGGTGCCCAAACTTTCGAGCCCCACTGTATATATATGCCAAACATGCGCTTTTGCATTTAGTTTCGAAACTAAATCTTCTTCTCTCATCTTTTCTGTCTCACCTCACTCTGCAGTCAGCTCGACTCACTCTCCTCACATGAATGAAACCTAATGATGCACACTGTATTGAGCAGCCTTGTTTATTTTTTATTTGTAGTGTCTGTTCTCTAACTGAGCTAAATTATTTTTATTACTACAAAAATCAAACTGGCGGTGTTGCAGTGGGCAAGCTGTACCAGTCATACCAGTGTTGCGGCTTAACACCCGTATCTCCACCAACACTGTCTATCACAGCATGCCTACCATAGACTGGTGAACAGTGTAGCGGAAGTTAATTCAAACAATTAGCAATAAGAACAGTTGTTCTGTACTGAAATGAGTGGGAAAAGTTTCCAGATCAGAATTTCTGTGCAACCAAACCAATTTCACAGACATCCTTAAATCTGTAGTCCGTAACTATTTTTTGTTTGTTTGGTTTTTTTTTTTTTGGTTAAAAATGATCCAAAATCAATTTTTGGGCAAGTACATAAACAGCCAGTGTTTAAATCTATCTCCTTACCTTTGCCCGATCAACAACAGTAAGCTTGTAATATTTTTTTTCTAATTTGAGTGGTACTGGTAGGTTTTTATGGGAAATACAAACATGATGCCATTTGTCTTTGTATCTTTACGTCACATCTGTAAACATGAAGGAGTCCCCAGTAGGCTATATCACATGTCAGCATGCCGCAGGTGGCCGATCATTAATAGCATTTTCTAACAGCAGCTGAAATAATAACATTTATCATTTTGATGGCGTATTGTAATCCAGAAAGGTCAATACGACAGTCATCTGGAGATTCACCCATAGTCACCAGTAGTCTACAGGTAATCACACAATGATGCTGCTGTTAACATTAACATTAATCTTGAGAAGTATACCAATAATAATCATTTGAATGGTTTGATGTGATTTGAACAAACTGATCATTAGATTTAATCACCGTTGGTAGCATGATGTATTGCAATGTTTTTTTTTCTCAATTGGTCAGAACAAAAATGATGGACATGTTACTTTTTCAGATAGCATTTTCTGGTGAAAATCTTATTTGGTTCATATTTCCAAGGTGCAAAATCTGTGATTCCTAAGTGCAATGAATATCCACGCATCCACACACAATATGTGTGGTGACTGACAGCCAAACATTTACCTCAAAATATTAGATTAATTAGTGCCAATGCACAACTCATGTAAAGACAATAATGCCTCAAATAACTGCAATTGCATAATTATCTTTCAAATGTTTAGGGTCTGTAAGGTTATTATTATTATTATTATTATTTTATTTTTTTATTTTTTTTTGGGGGGGGGGGGGTAAACTATAATATTGATAAATATTTCAATTACAAACAAAACGAAACAACACAGAGAATGTGGAATATGATGCAACAGATCAGAAGTGCTCATTGCAGCCCAGTACCTTGTAAAAAATGTGTGCAACCCTGAAAGCAGCAGGCCAATCAAATTCAAATTAGAACCTGTCACACTGAGAAAGCTCTTTGCCTTTCTTGTGTACAATTGACATCCGATGGTCTCTGGAGGAGCGAAATGGCTGAAACAGCTTGCTAATTGCTGTTGCATATGCTGTGGTCTGCCCTGGAGATGAACTGTTTTTTTGATGTTTTTATGTTTGTTTCCTCGCAGCTACGCTCGGCACTCTGGACTTCAGCCTTCTGTATGATCAGGAGAACAATGCTCTGCACTGCACTATCAACAAAGCCAAGGTAAGAACCGTCCTCAGGAATGGATGTGACAGATTCACATAAACAAATCCAAATGTTCATTTTTGGCAGCACCTCCAGTTTTTTGAAGCCAGTGGGCCACTTCATAAAACTCCTTCCTTCTGCTAGTCTGTCTTTTAAAGGGTCTATAAAGTTCTATAAAGTGAAAGGTGCTCTTTGTAATAGGGATGTTGTGCTCCAGGGGGATTCCTTTGGCCTGCGTGTGCCTGTGTGCTCTTTTCTCTGGTGTGGTGTGGGAGGCATTTCCCCTGACTGCTGCTAGCATCTGCTGCTGTCTGTTTTGCTTAGTATTCAGTCTAGACTGGCTTTGTCCCTCCAGCAGTATGCTACAAGCAATCTCTCCCTCATCCTTTCTTCCTGTTTCTAATGCTGTTCCTCACACTATATCTCTGAGCCTTTGTTGCCTCTAGTACAAAACACTGCAATGAAAGTGCAACACTTCAGTAGTTTCATTTTATTTATTTATTTTTTGCTCTTTATTCTCAAATGTTTCGGTTTCAAGAGGATCTGTTGCAGGAAAAACAACTCCTGTTATTTCTCAGATTTTCATAATTAATATTGAATGTTAATGCCTTATATTTTAAAAAGGAACTACGTAGAGCTGGTATTTACATTTAAATTAATAGATTATCCAAGAATGACATTTCAGAAGATTTGTGTGTGTCTGTGTGTGTGAGAGAGAGAGAGACAGAGAGAGAGAGTCCCTACTCATTTTTAATTATGTGCAATTGAGCAACCAGTGCATTAATTACCACAATATATTATAGTAATATATTCTAATATGATAGCCACAGGTGATGTTAAAAGGCAGTGGAGTTTGAAATGTTGTTATTTAGTGTATTTTTTTATATACTGTTATAGTTTTATTAAAGTTTTGAATTAGCTTTTAGTTTAACATTTTTAGCTTTTATTTTAACTATTGTTAATTTTGTTGTTTGCTATTTTAATTTTAGTCTTAGTCTTATTCCTGTGTTAAAATGTCCTTGTTAGTTTTTATCTTAGTCAACATTTTAGCAATAAGATTATTATTAATTAACTGTACAATATTAACCCTTATGCGTTGTTGGGGACGTTTTCGTACACTAGGGGGTAAAGTTGAGTCTTATTTTGGCCAAAACTTTCTCTGTGTTTCAGCAAATGGAATTATTTTTGGTGACAAATCTTATTTTGAGACATAT